>NW_014577438.1:7916-36452 GCF_000485595.1 Priapulus caudatus
GGTAAAACTAATTTGTATAGTTGGTAACCGAAAGGTTTAGGTAATTCTAACCTTACGGTTCCTAACATATAGATGGAGGATGGATGGATGGATGGATGGATGGATGGATGGATGGATGGATGGATGGATGGATGGATGGATGGATGGCAGTGGCGGATCCAAGGGTGGGGGCGCAAGAGGTGCCCCCTATTTTTTGTCCCCCCTATTCGGCACTCAAAACGTGCGCACCAGCGCTATCACAAAATCCGCTCCCCCTAAAATGAAACCCTGGCTACGCGGTTGCGGCCCCCCAATCTCAAAATCCTGGATCTGCCACTGGATGGATGGATAGATGGATGGACGGATAGATGGATGGACGGACAGATGGACTGACGGATGTACGGACTAATATATTATATTTAGAGAGAGAGACAGACTACGTGTTTATATGCTTGCTTACAGGCTGGTGTTCAGGCTGTACTGGTATCCACTGAAGGTTCTCTACAGTACCGGCTATGGAGCAATGAAGTATGCTCCAGTCGAGAAGAAACCATTCTTCGTCTTCTTAAACGTCATGCTATGGATTCTGCAGCTGCTGAATATTTACTGGTTCTCGGTACGTTCTCATCACAGTGGGATCCTTGGGCAGAATGGTGAAGGTGACGTTGTGGTAGACAGGTAAAACTATAGAAGTAAAATTTTTTGGAGAATGCAGGTAAAAAGATGATGTCATCATTGTAGTCAGATAGAAAAATGGAGATGTCGTCATTGTAGTCAGCTAGAAAAGTTGAGGTGTGGTCACTGTAGATAGGTAGAAAGGTGGAGTTGTTGTCATTGTGGATAAATAAAAAACGGAGATGTCGTCATTGTAGACAGCTAGAAAGGTGGAGGTGTCATCATTGCATATAGACAGAATGGTAAAGGCCATATCATTTTAGTTAGGTAAAATGGTAAAGCATTGATCATTGTAGCCGGGTAGATGGTAAAGGGGGTCATATTTGCAAACCGGTAGAACGGTGAGAGGTTCACTTATTTGGAACACCAACTGCACTTCCTTTTTTGAACAATAGCGGTGTACGTCCAGTTGCCGGCGTCTTCTCTCTCGTCACCCTAAACATTGTAATGATCTTTATCGTTAGAAGAACCCGATTGAATATCCCTCATGAGTCGCAGTATTTGAATCGTGTGATGTGTCGCGGGAATTTGTAGCCCGGCGGATTTTAACGCCGCGTGTTGCCAAGACTAGCTGTTAAATTCGCGCCACCTATAATTTTTTCCCGCGTTCTTCACACATCTGTAGGCGGAAGTAGCAGTGTAGCGAACAATACAGCATGCGGTGGCATTCATTTGGAACAAGCTAAGCTTATATCAGTGATGTGTGCCGCACGGATGGCATTTGTACAGCCAGCGGGGAAGAAATTACGAAGAGAGTGGTCATGATGATGATGATGATAATGATGATGATGATGATGATGATGATGATGATGATGATGATGATGGTGATGACGACGACGACGACGACGACTGATGATGATGATGATGATGATGATGATGATGATGATGATGACAGCAGCGTGTAAGAACGCCGGTGAATGCAAGCAATCACTTCATGAGAGCTCACAAACCGACCGGCCAAAAGAATAGGAAGAGCGAAACAGCGAGCGCAGGGGCGCGCACGAGACAGAGGGAGAGGCGGATAGAGAGAGAGAGAGAGAGAGAGAGAGAGAGAGAGAGAGAGAGAGAGAGAAGAGCGTATTAAGTATGCTACATACGCATACTTCATACTTCATACGCTCTTGATAGAAAACTTACAGTGAGAGAAATCGAGCGTGAGAGAGAGAGAGAGGGAGATAGTCAGGGGGCAGATATCCAAAATAAGGATGAGCCTAAACTTTTTGGGTAGAGGCTGGAAACGGATAAATATCATTTCTATGATACTTGGGGAGTTCCACTTGGGTATAGTTTCCAGCTGACTTTGCGTATTTGTGGCGGCAATCTTGAAATCCAAAATGACGCCAGCGAAAATGGATTTTTCTGAAATATCTGGACTCCCAGACGTCGTAGAGACATAATGTTTGGTGGCTATATCCCACATTTTCGATAGTGGAGAACCCAATTATCACACTTAGAGAAACATAGGATGGCGGCCATATTGGATTTTAATATCGCCGCCAGTGAAATTTGTTTATTTTGAATAACTAGACTCCAAGACGTCGTAGAGACATAATTTTGATGTCTAAACCCACATTTTCGATAATGGAGAACAGAATTAGACACTTAGAAAAGCATAGGATGGCGGCCATCTTGGATTTCAACATGGTGGTATGTTACTCCATTACTATACAACAGTCTAAGCCAACATAAAAACATATATAAGCATACCAGAATTGTCAGAATATGTAGTTTTAAAACAGTCACACCCCAAGAACATTGTTGTATGGGTTCATGCAGGCCATGTTGCATTTGCACGCACCGGTGCAGTACATATTGTTTTTGGTACATGTACAGCTACCTGTACGGCAACCAGGTTCGTCCTTACTACAGCCACATGTCTTTATTGCCAATAGTATTGGCACGAAATGGATTCAGTGTCATGAGCCGTGGTTTCAGAATGCCATCCTGCATATACCAACTGCAATCAAATGCCGAAGGAATGCACTGAGTACTTTCTACACACTGGTTCCAAATGAGGCTCTGATAGTGGGCTCGATGACAATGTAGTATCAGTGCGTCTTTCGTTGGTGGCAAATAGTCAATATTCGTCTTGCATTGGAAGAACTTCGACAAGCGAATTTCCTGTATGACTACCAATGTTGTCGTTGGATCATACAGTTTACATATAAATGCTTCCACTGATGATAGCAATTAATCTAGGTAATAGTGGTAGATTCTGTTCCAACCCATGAATGTGATCTGGATCTTCAATAAATACTTTCCATGCGGCGTTTTTAGAAATTCCTGCAAACTGACTCGTCGTGTCACTTCCCGTTAGCGCATGAAAAGCTAACAATCCCTTTCGAGTGTTGTTGTTTATTGCAATGTCATGGACTCTTATCATCCAAGGAGATTTTGAAGTTCCTGCCTTAATTCATCCAAACCTCCTGCGACAACTGCCGAAAACACTGTTAGCATCATCACAATCGGTATCCCTGCAAACTACAAATCGTTCGCTTAATATCCGTGGTTTGCAGCATCGCACGCATAGAGAACAATTCGCGTGTCAGCCTCTCGTGGTTTGTTCAAAGTGTTGACACATCACGTTCCGAGGTACATATCGTTTTCGTTATTTCCGTAAACCCTCCACACACAATTATCTCTTTACCGCCAAGTTCACTAGAGATGATCAATTCCTCTGACAAGAAACGAGCAAGATCGGCTTTGTTTTCAGCGAGAGTGATAAAATTAATGTCTTCCAGTTCTGAGGGAGTTTTGTGTCTTTACCTGTAATCAACCGCCTAATTTGTTTTGTCCCTGATCGTCGTCTTTCTCGTGTACCTTCTTTAATAGAATTCTCCTCGTATCGATCAAATAAATATCTATCCTGTCTGAATTTCTACCGTGTGACTTCACACAGTTCACAAACACATCTGCTAAGTCACCAAACGTAACTGCTGTTGTCGGTTTCCCAATGGATTGTACCACTGCCATACCATCAATAATGGTACATGTTTTAACGATGTCACTGATAGGAAAATCTGGCTGGAATGCATCTTTCGACAGAATATTTATTAGTTGCAATTTGTCCGCTTTTCGGAGAGAGAGAGAGAACGAGAGAGAGAGAGAGAGAGAGAGAGAGAAAGAGAGAGAAGAGAGAGAGAGAGAGAGAGAGAGAGAGAGAGGGAGAGAGGGAGAGAGGGAGAGAGGGGAGAGAGGGAAGAGGGAGAAGAGAGGAGAAGAGGGAGAGAGGAGGAGAGAGAGAGAGAGAGAGAGAGAGAGAGAGAGAAATAAACATGAGGTCTTCACGCATTGTGCAGGAACTGCTGTGTGGTCGAGGGGAAAATCTGTGCAATCTCGGTCGGGAATAAAATGGAATCGCGTACAATGCGTGGTTGCGTGTGCGCCGCGCGTGACCTCGTTAAGAGACGACGATTGGGCGGAGACGTCGGGGATAAATGGGCGTCGCGGATTCGCGTGAACGACATCGAACCGTGACAGGGCGAATGTGCGATGCGTCAGAACTAGTTGGAACTGGCTGTGATACGTATCATAGTTTTAAATGCGAGATACCTTTACACCGCGTTTAGTGTCGCGCACGGGATCAGCTGTTAATACGCTTTACTGTCGCCAGGGCTCGCTAGTTTGGCTGCTATCTCTACATCCGGTTCGAAACAAATTAAGGTTGACATAGATGTTGGATACAGTTGCTGGACATGCGGCGAACGTTGTCGGAACACGCACAGAACGAACGTGCATGGAACAGCACAATTCAAAGTGTAGCGGAAATAGACGTGACACGAAGACGCAGAGGTCTTGGTATTTCTCGGTGCCAACAAAACGAGGCAAAAGAACAACCCCCCCCCCTACATCCCACAATTGCCGATACCATGATGTAACTCTCAGCTAACGTTTGCTCGACATGAATCAAGCACACATTCCTGTTCTTTTTTTAATATCGAAACTCCATGTTTGTCCAGCCGCCGCCGCCGTCGCCGCAGACACTTTTCCCTTCCGCTCTATATCTCGACCCCTAATTGACCTAGCATGACCAAACATGGTCTACTTACACATCTTGGGGAGAAGGTGAGCAGCGTACGCAAAACCAAGTCATTACGACCTTATTTGACCTTTACCTTGACCTTGATCATATTTCCTTCTGTTCTATAACTCGCCCCTAATTGACCTAGCGCTCCAACTTGGTATACTTACACATCTTGGGGAGAAGGTGCGCAGCGTATCAAAACCAGGTCACTACGCCATTTATTTTACCTTTACCTTAACCTTGATCATATTTCTCTTCTGCTCTATAACTCAGCCCCTAATTGACCTAGCGCTACCAAACTTGTATACTTACACATCTTGGGGAGAAGGTGCGCAGCGTACCAAAACCCTAAGGCAACCAATTTTAACATACTTGCACATCTCAGGCAGATGAGTTTGTGTAACAAACCTTTGTCTTTGTGACTTATTTAACTTTACGCGGCTACCTTCTACGTCCTTACAGAGATATTTCATTCATACTAGATCACGGGCGATACATGTAGTTGGCGACAACTGCCCTTTCTAGTTTAGGGCCGGCTCACATGATAGCTAAGTAACGCTACATCATAATGCTTGGCTGCTATGCATGTATATCGATGAGTCTCGGAGCACATGATACCTAAAATTTCAATATGCGGATAATCCTGGTAACTAACAATACACTTTCAACAATACAGTGTGTATATTGTTGAACACCTAACAATATATTGTGTATTGTTGTGGAACATAACAAGAGAATATTCTCTGAAATATTTTTTCTTATTGACTTTGGTGCCACTGGTGACATATCATGTAGAAATGTTTCGCATTTGTAAAAAATTGTTTTATCCGGATGTTCAGGACCAAAATATTTTTAATTAACGATCTCGTCTTTGTTTTGTTATAGTATCTATAGTGTTATTTTAAGAAATATAGCGATATTAGTTTAATTAAACTTGAAATTATCATTTATTTAAATGAATTTATTGAAATTATTTGATTGATTTGATTGAATTTATTGAAAATGAAATTGAATTTAAATACAAAGTTGTAAGGTTCTACAACAATACTTATTATATTGTTAGGTGTTCAACAATACACACTGTATTGTTGAAAGTGTATTGTTAGTTACCAGGATTATCTGCAATGTTATATAGCCCGCCTCGACTGATTACATTTCCTTGCGTTACTTTACGTTACGTTATCATATAGTCTGCCAGCAGTATGGCCGATCGACAGATGTCGCCTAACCAAAAGCCTTACTTTCTTTCTATTCAATAAAGAGCGTATAAAGAAGGAGCGCGTACAACTGTGAAATGCTAAAACCATGTTGCAGTATTAGTCGAATTAAGAAACTTTGCCCGTTTGATCTTGACGATTATTATTGATTGCGGTATTATTGATCAGCTGTCTTACCTTGCTAATATAAAACAAACCGCTTGTCCCTACTAGATGCCCCTACGCTGAGATAATGAGCGGTGAAAATCTGGTATTTTTGCCGAAAACGGACTCGAGATCCCTGTTTGCTGCGACCCTCTCTCGCTTTGTGGCCAGTGTGTTGCTTCCGGTTGCCGCTGTGTAGCGCCATGGTAGCGCTGACTCATTACGTCAGTACTACAGAGTTTACTACATCCAGCGGAATCGTGTACCATGGGAGAAATACTCATTTTTCCGGAAATAGCCGAACGGTAGTAGGGCGCAACTTCGGGATCGCTCGGGTCCATAATACACATGTGTACACACGCATTGTGAACCCTAACCCTAACCCTAATCCTAATCTAACCCTAACCCTAACCCTAAACAGAAAAATAAAAAAAATAAAAAAATAAAAAATTCGAATTCGGGATTCGAACCAACATAACCAAATACCCTGGTATGTAAAATTAGTATTTCTCCCTGGTGCAATAATCCATCCAGAGAGACATGATACAAGATTGCGTGGCAGGGCTTTGCTGTTGATCCCGAGCACTGCGCGCGGATGAGACGCGCAGTTCCGCGGCATATGCGCACGCGACTGCGGGGATGTTAAGTACGAAGCGCTGTCCGCAGTAGAGACGTGCGCCAAATTCGAGGCCCGGCGCACGTCTCCACAGCGGTCAGCGGATGGTCTGTAGTTAAGTCAGAAGATAACAATGAAAACTTTGTTCTAAATAAGAACTATCGGCGGCTAAATAAGAGCAATATACAGACTTTTGAATTTCTTGACTAGTCAGTCAAAGGGCTTGTTGGGTGTCCATTATGCAGAGCTTCCAACTGAAATGACCCATGAAATTGTCAAGTGGTATTGTGTTTTTCGGAACCCCAAAGAAAATGTCTCCCTTTTACCTGCATCCCCCTCCCTGATCAATCACGCATTCAGGCGTAAACAATAACAGAGATGAAATTGTGTTGAGTTTATGGTTCTTGGCGCACGTGCATTGACGTACAAGACTGATGAAAGGGCTCAAGGATAGAGCATGGTTGTGAGAGCAAAGCCAATGTGTTACGCTATATAGTTCTCAATCTTGCCATGCTTTCTATCCTTGTACCACGGGGCTTGGAACGTCTCAATAAAAATACATCTTCACACAATTTGACACAATGATCGACCGCCTGTGTGCAAAATAGGTGATCGTATGTGAAACATATACCGTTATACGGTTAGTAGGCCTACTTACTGTGACATATCCGTGACTAACTGACACCACTAAATTGGTAAAATGTTCCATGCACCTTAAGAAATGTGAGAAATTACGAGGTTATCATCGCAGAACTCCCGAACACCGTACGTCGCAAAGCTATAATATATGTATACTAGAGCACTCAAAGAGCGCAGACCTCCGCCAATGCAGCTGAATTCTCTCACTGTAAAAATTTGTATTAATTAATTAATTAATAAATTGATTGGATCCGGACCAACACCAAAATGTAATCAATTCTAAGTTACCTCATTTCTGACCTATCCTGAAAATTTTATTAATTAATTAATTAATTAATTGGATCCGGATCACCCCCAAAATCTAATCAATTCTAAGTTAGCCCATTTGTGACCTATCCTGAAAATTTGATGACAATCCGTCCATAACTTTTTTAGTTAGGCTGTACACAAAGAACGGTGTTACAAACCCACAAACGAAAAAAAACTCAAACGAACAAACACACGCCGGTGAAAACATAACCTCCTGCCAACCCAGCCCATTAGTTAGCCCATTTGTGACCTATCCTGAAAATTTTATGACAATCCGTCCATAACTTTTTTAGTTAGGCTGTACACAAAGAACGGTGTTATAAACCCACAAACGAACAAACACACGCCGGTGAAAACATAACCTCCTGCCAACCCTTTGGCGGAGGTAACAAACACGCGGGTTGCGAGGTGCCTGCCTCGGATATCCATTTTGAGGCACGCTCATTATTTACGAAAAGCAAACAGTCTCGCGAAATACCTACACGCAGTAACGGGTCACGTCGTTGACGCCCCATTCATGCCCATCAACGAAGAAGGCGGGGCTTATTCCGATTACGGAGATGCGAAAATGCAACACAAGGACGTACCGCAGTGCGCTAAACGACGTGCTATTTTCGTTTTTGTGCCAAACTCTATCGTAGGAAACCGTTCCAGCCTAGCAGAATGCCCTAGTTCCTGAGATCGGCGATTTGGTACTGTGATGGGTCCCCCACCTTATATTATATTATAGGGAGGTGCGGCGTAGGCTGTGATTGGAAGACGCAAAGTGTCAATCCTCGGCGAGCCTCGGCATCATGGCCGCATCACGTCCAGCGTGAGGTGGGCACAGGTGGGGGTCATCACTATGGCAATCAATAACAGACGTCATTCATTCCATTTGTCAATCATTGATGGAAACACGCGAGGTTTCCCGAAGTTATCTCAAAGCGAGAGACAGTCGCAGTCAGCAGGTATCTCGAGTCGGTTTTCGGCGAAAATACCAGATTTTCACCGCTCATTATCTCAGCGTAGGGGCATCGTAGGGACATGCGGTTTGTTTTATGTTAACAAGGTAGGAGAGCTGATCAATAATACTGCAAAGAATCGTCAACGGGGAAAGTTTATTAATTCGACTAATATTGCAACATGGTTTCAGCATTTCACCGTTGTACGCTCTCATTCTTTATACGCTTAACGGCTTTAGTAAAGATTGACAACCTAATCACATTACCAGGAGTGAATATAAACAATTCGTTTTTACTCTATTCTGATATTACGAATCGTTTAGGATATTATATGCATATCTGAAATAAACAAACAACTTCCCTTGGACCTTGGTTGTCTGTTGCCGTGAGAACGTCTGCCAATATTGATGTCCTCAGAGATTGATGTTTACCTGCGATAAAGCGAGGAGCTGATCTTATCGTAGCGCTGTAATCAGAGCCTTGCGTTGATTCGTTTGATGGAGTCATTCGATGGAGTGTCACTACTGGATGGATGAAATCTACTGACCTGCCTGTGAACTGCTAGCAGGAGAAATCTGTCTTCCGCACATTTAATTATGGCGAGTCTCTCGCACTTTATACGGAGTTCATACTGTCATCTAAATGATTTAGTAGAACACTGTAAAATATATTTTATTGCGTTATTTAACGTATGAACTCGAGTACGTTAAAGCCGATGAATGCTTGCTTGTTTTATTGCTAGCCCTAGCCTAGTATCGGCTTCTCTGTTACTTTATTACAAATGACACACGCCTTCGTGAGCTATTCCGGAGACCCCTGGCGTTTCTCTGGTTAGCCAGTGAATGCCACGCGCACCTTTAACTCCATCAACTACTGCGAGTACACGCCCCAGTAAGGCAGTGAATGTGTACCTTTAAGATTTTTGGGACTGAATCCCTTGTGGTTTGGAAGACCAGGTGAAATGGCAGTTCCGCCTCTACTAAATATAGTGACGTCAGAGAACCACGGGGTTTCGTGATGAGACAAGCACTCGAGCTGTGAGCAAGCAACTTAGTGTAGCTGAACGAATATTGAATACGACCAATGTGGTCAGAACTCGGATAAAGGAGCAGATTCTTAGGCCCTAGATCCCGGTACTATTACCGTATTACGATACTGTAGCCTCTGGTGGAGGGAGGGGCAATAAGAGAAAATATCATGTTACCAGTGAAACCTTATTTCTAGACCACCTTCCTGCCACACCATGCACGTTAATTGGGCGCCGCATCCTCTCTCAGCAGCACTCCGCTTAATTCAGGAAGTTCTGCCCCTCGTCTGCTAGGAATGTGATCGAGATACGGCCGTCCTGCGATGCTGCGGTTAATTTTACAAAGACGTTTATTTTTCTTCTCGTTTATTACGTTTCAGTTCGTCCTGCATTTTCTCTATAAGCTGGCCACAGGTCAGATGACCGAGGTGGACGACACACGTGAGTACGAGGCTGGGAAGAAACATTGCCAGGAGCTGAATGGCAACGTCACGAATAAAGGGTAAGCGTCAGCACAACACATGGTTTGTTCGCGTCATCGAAGAGCCGGATAGTCCTGCAATTTCACGAAGAGTCCGAAACGTTCTGGAAAGTATGGGCAATTATCCCGGAGTGTCCTGAAAAATAGGTCATTGTACTGAAAAGGCATCAAAAGTATACTTTTCTCTTATAAGGCTTGAAAATAGGGTATTACAGTACTATGTTTAGACCTGCATGGAAGGTTCAGGAAATTTAGCATATGTCAATTCGGTCTAAATTTTATAAATGAAATAGCAAATTTAATTTAGAGAGGCGATATCTCTGTTTACTGTCTGAAAAACAATGCAAGTTGCTTTAGGCAGGAGTTCGTTCCTTAATTGTTGATTCGAAGAGGTACGCGGTACACAAATTTCGGCAATCGTACAGTATTAGTAGTGTAGCTACGATTATTGACATTAAGCTTCATTGACACATAGCGAGCCGGCCTTAAGACAAACAGAGTAAAGCGGCACTAGAGGGACACTTCAATACTAATGTACGCACGCACACGCACACGCACACGCACACGCACACGCACACGCACACGCACACACACACATATATATATAGAGAGAGAGCAAGACAGAGATTCCTGTGGAACGTAATTATAATTATAATTCGTGTAGCTGAAATCATTAGTTTTATGTTTAAAATTGGAGTTGCTTTAAACGGAGCAATGAATTGCACAGCTATATGTTACTGTTTAGGACAAGGGTCTCACACCCTAAAACCTGATATGGTTGATGCCTCGGGTTTTCTTATCGCGTCTCTGGGCACACAAGATTGCTTGCTACGGATATCTTATAAATCGCGAAGAGTCTCATATTGGGTGCGGAATCTTATAGCTGGAATCAAATTTGCGTCACCGTACGATATAACCCGAAGCATCTGTTTCTATTCTGTCATTGCAACTGTGCCTATAGCTATATCTGTTAATGCAATCGAAGTCCCTCCTTCGAAGCTCCACTAGCAGTGTGTAGTAAGAAATTATTCACACGCACACAACCCATAAATTTAATGTTTACTGCACAGTTCCCCTTCCCGCGGCTATATACCGATTCCTGCATGTATTATAATAGCTATATATATCAGAAGTAGATAATAGGGAATTCACGCACGCACGCACCCACACATGCACACGCACGCACGAACACACACGCACACACGCACACACACGATCATGCATGCATGCACGCACACATACGATCATGCATGCACGCACGCGCACATACATATAGATACACGCGCGTGCGCAGGCACACACGCACAAATTAAACACGCACAGAAATACGTACGCACACATGCCCGCATGCGTGAATTCCGTATTATCTACTTCTGATATATATAGCTATTATAATACATGCAGGAATCGGTATGTAGCCGCGGGAAGGGGAACTGTGCAGTAAACATTAAATTTATGGACATGACTACATCCGCCGACAGCTGTCCCTATATGTTAAGATGCTCCATATCATCTATAGAAATGATGATCAGAAACCAATACATTCAAATCTATATATAGGGGTCACTTTAAACACAGAACTGTGATTAAATAGACAGTTGCCTGATCTGCAAAGGTAGTTTCACTGTACGGCTGCCATTCAAATTCCTATAGTGGTTTCATAGATAGATGTTTCGTCGGTAGAGGTGTCTGATAAGGCGCGACTGTGTACATATGCCGTATGCGGTGAAGAATGGACGTGGATAGAACTGGTCTCATTTTAAAGTCATAATACTTGCATGTAAAAACTAGGCAGCTTTTGAAAAGGAATTGTCTTTCGCAAAAAGTAGGTTACATTTGTTGGTACTGCATAATTTCAGCTAGAGAATAAACCAGTGGTACGGTTGAACTATTACTCAGTGGCAAGTTTTACCAACGTGCTGTACGTGCCTATTAAATATATTGGGGTCGTTAAAGGTGTTTATGTAATAAATTGTCTGAGACTTTATGCAGGGTTACAATTGCATTTTCTTTTTCCTTCGCAGAGCCGAGTATTCCGTGAAGGCCGACCAGAATGGTGTGTTACACAATGGTCTAACGCACCAGCAGCTACACAAACTTGACTAGTATGCTGGGTGAGGCACACAGACACGCACGCACGCACACATTAGTTTCGAGTAGTATCATTAGTTTTTATAAGCGTTCATCAATGCTCTGCTCATGGAGGAAAAGGGTGCTGATCAGATGAACGACTGAAGCGGAAGCAAGCTGCTAGCGGTTGGTTAGTTTCCTTCACTCGTCGCGTGCATCCGTTGAACAGTACTACTGTCGTGTTTTAAGCAACCCTCCGCTACTCGCCACAACCCGTCAAGAAACAACTTATTTTTTTAAATATTTCAATTTGAACCTGTATTCTCAGGTAAATTATTTGTACATTAGTTTAAATTGAAGATGATTAAATCTTTGGTTGTACTCTCTACTCTAGTGAAACGTAGTTATCGTGTAAACGATTATGTATGTGAAATGAAAAGGACAAAACGGCCTAATGGCGAAATATATTAATATATTGATGTGAATATATTGATCGATCAGTGTTTAAATATGGAGGCTCCTGCATTATTTTTAACCGTTTGATTGATAATGTATTGCGAACTATTTTCTTAATTGCTATAACTGGTTATGTAGAGTAGAATCTAATCTAATTATTCGTACTGACTTGAGCTGGACACGACTGGAGATGAATTTCTGCAAGCTAATGTTTTATTCATCATTTCATGTTCAATGGATGATCAAGCCAACATGCCAAGAACCAATGTTTTTGAAAAAAATACACAACATTGTACCATGATCTTTTAATTATACATACAGATTCTCGGTATGAATCTCTTTATAGGTTCAAATAATTAAATAATCAGGAGTACTATATCCCCGTCTCTTACCGTGTACAGGATATATTTTCGCCTCCCTTATCTCTCCTCTTTCCCCCATCTCTCTCCCTCTGTCGATTTCCTTCTGCGTGCATGTATAATAACCGTGCATTTAATTATGAATGGAATTTTGGAGAAGTGAAAAAGTAGAAAATATGTATACTTTCTATAAAAATCAACAATTTATATGTGAACCTAATAGGTGCTATAGTTTTCTAGTGAGTTGCGCTACTTTTCAAGATTTTTACGATAAATACGAGATTTTTGTAAACAACTTGTGTATTTCTCTAAGCTGGTAAACTGAAGAATAATGCTATTTAGTATTCAAGTAATACGTAAGTACGGTGCGAGGGCATCATGGGACGAATCGTCATTATGACGGTGGATTCCTGGAATGCACATGTGTGTTCTGCTGTTTTCAATGCTTCCACAATTTCTGTAGAATAGTCTCTGCTTATTCGTATATACAGGGCAGAATATGTACTAGCAAGCTGTCCCCTAATGCACACAGGTTTATACATGGATATAGCGTGCAGTGGTAGTATTATCAGGAGTGGATAATAATATATATATAATTATAATATAATTATAATTATAATAATATAATTATAATTATGATAATAATATTATTATTCACTACGGGTATTATCATAACACAGTGGTCCCCGTGTTATTGGGCTCCGGGCCTCAGGTACACAAGTGCGTTCCTTGAACCACGTGTCTATGCACGTTGTGATGCAACCGCTTAATCGGAACGTTTGAATGGCGGGGGCCGCTGTATAATATTGTATTACAATCACCTCGCACCAAGCCAGCTTTAAGATGGGTTGTGATCATTAATTGCCAAAACGCTATCACCTATTGCGTATAACTGAGCATAGCTTGTGTTATTTTTTGTCATCGTAATTTTTTCATTGATATATTTGAGTTTCGTATAATGTAAAGTAGAATGCAAGGGGACAAAATTTGTCAATTTTAACATATTTCGATTATTGATTACATCCATGTATGGATACTTTTGTAAGAAAATCGCTTTTTCTATCTGCAGAACACGAGCACGTTCGCTGAATTGCAGCATTATATCAGAAGTAGATAATAGGGAACTATTATCTACTTCTGATTATATTGAAATATACAGCGCAGAAATATGAACTAGTCAAACCATGAAATTGCATGCTTTATACACCATGAACGCATTTAAATATGCAAAGGTTTCGAATCACAATTGCTATTATATCGTATGCTACGTAAATCGATGATGATTTGATCATTGCCAGAAAGTCCTGCACAGGCTAACAGGTGCCGCCACTTTCCCATTCGTACTCGTATCTGATTATGCACTTTTATAGGGAAATTCGCTAGGCTGGCAACGTAATATTTTTGTATGGCGACAACAGGAGACTGAAATACACGTCACAACGAAAGTGACAGACAGAATTGCAGTTATGTTGAGAGATGTTACTGTCTCTCTCTGAACTCTCTCTCTCGCCTGTACCAATAAAATATTATGCCGTCGACTTTGTTTCAATGAAAATCGCCCTATTATGCCAGTAAATGGATTGTAACGAGGTTCCTTTGAAGTTATAAATCGAATAAATACATATCCTAGACTATTTCGATAAATCTCTCCCTGATGTTACGGATGATGTACTTGTATATAAGTAACAAATGAACAGGAAACGCGGAAATCATTTTACATTGCTATACATTACTAATCATTTTACATTGCTTACATACTATGGCCGCATGCGATTTGAGACTGCCAATTAATGTCAACGGCCCGAGGTTTCCTTTATTCCCCAAAATTTATTTTCCAGTTATACAAGATTGATACCGATCTGTCTGTGGTGTGAGGGAACGACTCTATATAGGGAGAGGTTTTTGCGGTTTAGAGAGTAAGTTGTCGCTCCCACACTCGTCGATTGAGATTTGTCACGAGCCGCAGAATCGCGGCTAAACAAGCAAGGTTGTATTCGCCGGGTTTTGCATGTCACGGTCACGGTCATTGTATACGTTGTTATGCATAGTATTTGCCGTAGATGGTCATAGTGAATAATAATAACGAGCACTGTAGTGCTCTAAACTTGGTAGGAAGTAGAAACAGGAGCAACTCCTCTCCCATTATTTCCTCCTCGCTCGCCACTCCTTTTTCGCGCCTCTAACACTACTCCTATACTCTGGTACATTTATCTTCCCCAATATTTTTGAGTTTTGCACTGCGTTTAAGTTCGCAGAGATAGGTCGCTCTGAATTTTCTAATTGGTTAGTGTTCAGGATGTGGCAGCACCGGCGTATCCTTATCATGGCAGGTGCGATAGCAAATAGAGTCCCTTTATATACCCCCCCCCCACCAAAAAAAACGTATCGATTCCACTGATATATACAGATTTTTATGACTATTCACACACTACTTACTGAAACCTGCGAAATCTATGACGATAATTACGAGCACGTGGTAGTCAATCGCAGCCCTCGTGCATCTCGGATATAATAGATGGATACGCAGAGGTATAACTATCGCACCAAACTCCACGACAGATGGCGCTCTCGCTCTGGCTCAATTTACGTATCCGGAGCACGTTGTACGAAAGAGGCGCTGCACGCAGTTTGCTATTATAGTCCCTTGATTTTTAGAGTCCCTTTATATATATATATATATATATATAAAGGGACTCTAAAAATCAAGGGACTATAATAGCAAACTGCGTGCAGCGCCTCTTTCGTACAACGTGCTCCGGATACGTAAATTGAGCCAGAGCGAGAGCGCCATCTGTCGTGGAGTTTGGTGCGATAGTTATACCTCTGCGTATCCATCTATTATATCCGAGATGCACGAGGGCTGCGATTGACTACCACGTGCTCGTAATTATCGTCATAGATTTCGCAGGTTTCAGTAAGTAGTGTGTGAATAGTCATATAAATCTGTATATATCAGTGGAATCGATACGTTTTTTTTGGTGGGGGGGGGGGTGTGACGATGAAGGATAACGCCACGAATTGTTATGATTATCTTTCAATTATGATAAGTTGTCACGTGATTGTTCCTGCGCGCGCGTGGGGTTTATCGTGAATGTTGGGTTCAACAGCTGTGCTTTCATTGTCACGCAGACGTGTTTTCGCGACAGTAGGCGCGCGCATTCGATAACTGTAACATTGCGACACGTTTACTTGCCACGTGCCATAGGCGTGCAGGTATGCACGTACCGACGCCACGGAGTGGTCAGTGCGTTATACAACGCGGAATAGTTACGGTGTTGCCACGGTAACTCTGCTTCTTTGTGGTGATGCACGTAACTGCTCACTGAGCAAGATGATGCAGGTTCATTTGATATTCTGTGGTCGTGAGACGACGTGGATTCTAATTAAGTTAATTATTTATGTAAACACAATGTTAAGCAGGTCGAATTAGAAAAATCACTAACGCTTCGTCTCGCCCCCCTAGATAGAAGATTTCTCTTCGCAAAACCAGAAACTTTGTGGAGAACTTTTCGCTCTGTCTGAAGCTGTTGCTATGTTGGCTCATGCGCATCACGTGACATTCCTGCGTTGTTCGTATTGGCGTGAAGTTGTTGCTGATTTACCGCATATTGGTGCCGTTCACGTCATTTGTCTAACATTGTGATTTGTTTGTTATCGGTTCGCGTGCATGCTAGTAACAAAAATTAACGAGTAGGTGAATCGTCGACGCAGTTCCACAACAGGAATGCGAACCCGAGGCCCAGCATTGACTTCACGTAAAGTTAGTTGTACTACGTAGGTACTCTTGAAGAACTTTGGCTAAATTCACACTGTTGTCAGAAGCGTCAACAAAAGTTGTGACTATCGTGGCTTAGTTATGACTGAACGTTCGGGGTAAAAGTTAGAGTATATTAGAGTTACGATGTGCATGCGCATTTATGATGGTCTCTGACAACGGGCCTCTGTTGTAAGCTGACGTCCCTATTGCTTGTTTTACGGCCGCCAGATGGCAGTGTAGACTGGCAGAATGATCGGGCATCTGACTGATCTGTTGATACCATGGAAATCGTAGCTCGTTTACCGTTATGCGGGCTGAGATGTCTGTAGTAAGTGTATCAATGGTTTATCAAGGAGCAAGGCGTGTGTGATAGGTGCCGCCTGTGGCCCGTGATGCATGAAGCACGCACAAATGTACATACTAGCCTGTTTCCGCTTGAAACAGCTCTTGTCTCAGTCAGTGATATAATACTGTTGCCGCCCATGTGTGTAACGTGGAGCAAGCTGTTGTGTGCGCGCAATACTAGTCCTGATCATTCAAGAGACACTGACGTCGATTTAATTGTGTGATTTGGCATTCTTTGAAGAATAAATAAATACATTCTAGAATGACAATATCTCGTCCGTGCTGTTTAAATGTTGCCTGAGTAATGCTGGATTTATGTGTTGTGTTTCTAATGCGTTTGTAGTCGCTTTAACACCACATAATCATACATAAACGATGTTTACTTTTCTCTCTCCGCACACACACGCACGCACGCACGCACGCACGCACGCACGCACGCACGCATGCACGCACGCTAACACAATGATATAACAATCGCCATAGCTCAACGCATGGCAGCAACTACAGCAACTCAAACGTCAGTCGTAATACCGACCTAATGAGCCTTTAAGTGATTCGCGTTTCCATGTAAACTTTGTTAAGCATTTACCAAGGTCATTTGTTTATTCTCTATATTTTGTCTGTCCAAAGTATCCCTGCGGTCAGCTATGCCGTGTATCTTGCTCATCGGCCGCTATTCAGTATAAAAAGAAGAATCCGTGATGCTCTACTATCTCTAATAATCATCGATCGCAATGAGACCTTCTAATCTCATATTTTCTTGTGTGAAGCTGTTTGAAGCTATTGTCCGTTCTTCATGAGGTCGTACGCAATTGCCCGCAATAGCCGGTTGCTGTAAAAACCTGACGAAGAGACATGTGTTCTCGAAAGCTTGCGAAATAAAAAGTTGACACTCCATTCGATATATATATATATATATATATTTATATGCATAATCTTAAAACTCTCATAGCCAATTTAAGATGTGTAACTTTCCGTTTCGGTTGCGTTCACCAGGTGGAAGTATTATTGGTTTTTGGTTAACTCTTTATCCTCACCCATTTCCTCCTATTTTACACAGACGTTGACACATTATGCCGTATAGCGGCAATATGAGCACAGCAGGAGGCTGACATTATACAAACGTAGTGCGCACACTCAATTCACTCTACATCGATGCCCTAAAGAGCCTCGGAGAGATGATACCCGCGCTCGCACTCAACATCGGCTCGCGCTGACGTCGGGCGATTCAACGTAACACAATGGTGCGTTAATGCACGCAAATGTTTCGCGGCTTTGTCCGCGGGGGTGAATCATTGTCTACGCGATCTATCGACAATGACACGAAATGAGACGGCCCGGGACCCGATCACGGAAACACGCCCATTAACCAGACGTCACTCAAACGAGCCTGATCCGATGCGACAGAAGAATTTCGACGGAAATCACGATTTACGTCAGTGTGTAATTTTGATGTTCTACGACGAACAAAAATCGTGGTCACGTGGGCAAACGAGCTGTGCATTAGCCACTGTAACCGTATAGCTCTAGAACTATATAGTATACTATACGTAATAGCCCTTCGCTCTGCCACAGGCACACCTCTGCCTGTGGCAGAACGAAGGGCTATATTTCTAGAGCTACTCTAAGCGCTGCTAAGGCTGAAATTACGATAGTAAGTTATTATCCAGTAAAATAGTGAGCCGAGTGAAAGAAAGAAACATTTTAATAAATTGCTATCGTAAAAATGGTCTGATCTCTGCTATACATTTATTACACCTGTCCTACGCGCGTCTCAACTATATCTGATTAGCAACATCACGTTGTGCGTTAGGTGCATGCGTGCATGCAAGCGTGCGTGCGTGCGTTCGCGTATGCGTGTCCGAGCGCTTTCTTTGTGTGCGCACAAAGCATGCGTTTTCGTGAACGCGCGTATGTATATGTGTGGGTGTACGTATGTGCGTGCATGGGTGCGTGCGTACGCGCGCGTGTGTGGTATGCGTGTGGGAGGGAGTTTGGTGCACGCGCGTGTGTTTGCGCATGTGCGTGTATCTGAATGCGCGCGCATGTGTGATTGCGCGTGTGCATGTGTGTACCACTGATTTCTATATACTAACTATATACTAACTCTATACTGCTAAGTTAGGAGATAGAGATCAGTGGTGTATACGCGTATGCGAGTGCGCGCGCGCGCTCGTGTGTGTGTGTGTGTGTGTGTGTGTGTGTGTGTGTGTGTGTGCGCGCGCACCTGCACGTGTGTGTTCACGCTTAGGTTCTTTCCTGTATGTACGCATGCACGCGTCAGTACCTGAGTATGCATTGCAATATACGCGCACGAAGATGTAGGCAGGTACAGGAGGTACACCGCTTATTAAACACTATAATTCAGCGTAGGAATAGTTATTAGTCCGTTCTGCGAACAGTAAGATAAGTTAATTTAACTCAGATAGCAGTATAAGGTATTTAAAGCAATAAGGTAAGCGGGTTTCATTCTCCCCGTAACTACCGTTCGAGCAACGTAATAAGCATGTTTGTATGAATGCTTTTCATAATAATTTGTAGAAACGTATATAATAATTGGGTGAGAGTGATAGCGTCACAAAAGAATGAGGTTTATGTGTGTATAGTTAATGATCACGCACAATTTGCGACCCTTGCGTATTTTCTGAGGGAAATTTTGCGTTTCGTTGTCACATCGTTCAATTCAATATGATTTTCTAGCAATGGGACGCTTACGTTCGCACGTATCTTCGTGTTGTATATGCTAAAAATGCATAACATATATTAATAATAATAATAATAATAATAATAATAATAATAATAATAAAGCTCACCAAGTATAAAGATCTGTAGATAATTTTAGCAAGATGTAGAACACTAACACGAGAGTTGTGCCAGTATTGGTCGGAGCCCTTGGCTCTATAAAGAATGGCATTGAGAAGAACTTCAAGGAAACCACACTAACCAAGAAGTGCAAAAAATCGCACTACTGGGAACAGCACTCATCCTGCGCAAAATTCTGGATTGAATCCCTATGTCCCAGGTTGGGACACGACAAACCCAGAAGCCACCGGCTAATGCCATGATCCACTTTAGAAATAATAATAATAATAATAATAATAATAATAATAATAATAATAATGAATCTCTATGTCCCAGGTTGGGACACGAACAACCCAGAAGCCACCGGCTAATGCAATGATCCACTTTCGAAATAATAATAATAATAATAATAATAATAATGAATTTCTATGTCCCAGGTTGGAACACGACCAACCTAGAAGCCACCGGCTAATGCCATGATCCACTTTAGAAATAATAATAATAAAAATAATATACTACTACTACTACTACTACTACTACTACTACTACTACTACTACTACTAATACTACTACTACTACTAATAATAATAATTATTATTATTATTATTGGTGTTGTTGTTGTTGTTGTTGTTACTATTGTTATTGCTGTCATTATTATTATTATTATTATTGTCATGGGTATTATTATGCAACGGTAATAATTCTAAACGTCTTCTAAATGTCAACGACTTCGTTTTGGAACAAGCATTTCGACAGGTCCGAAGTATTCGCACATAAACCGCTGAAACGACGTGCTTGTGTGTGCGCGTGTGTTGGGGGTATCACAGGGTAGAACCTAAGCCATCCGTCATTGACACTGAAAGTATGCACTAAGAAAGGAAGGGAGATTAATGAAGTGCGTAGCGATACAGACCATGCTATGGAGGAAGTCGGAGTGGCGAAATAGAGTGAGACAAACAGTGAGAGAAAGAGAAGGATAGATAGATAGATAGATAGATAGATAGATAGATAGATAGATAGATAGATAGATAGATAGATAGATAGATAGATAGATAGATAGATAGATGGATGGATAGGTAGATAGATGGATATATAATATATATATAGATATATATATATATATATATATATTATATAGATAATAGATAGAAGATAGATAGATAGATAGATAGATAGCCATAGATAGATAGATAGATTAGATTAGATGATGGATGGTAGATACTGATATATATTAAGAGTATTATATAAATATATGAGTATAATAGATAGATAGATATATAGATAGATAATGAGATAGATAATGATAAGATAGATAGATAGATAGATAGAGATAGATTAGATAGATTGATAGTAGATAGATAGCCATAGATAGATGAAGATAGAATAAGATAGATAGTAGATTAGATAGATATAGATGTAGATAAAGTAAATGAGCTGAATATAATAATATATATTATAGTAATATATATAGATATATAGATATATATAGATATATAGATAGATAGATTGGATAGCTGGATAGATGGATAATATATATATAGACGAGAGTATGATATAGCATATAGATAGATAGATGGAGATATGATAATAGATAGATAGCATAGATAGGATACAATAGATAGATAAATGGATGGATGCAATCGTAATAGATAGATAGTATAGATAGATAGATAGATAGATAGATAGATAGTATAGACTGATAGATAGAGTAGATAGATAGACAGATGATAGTATAGTATAGATAGTTAGCTAAGAATGAACAGATAGACAGAGCAGGACATGACGGTCAGCAGACAAGTTATTACTAGCTAAGCCTGGCATTTTCTGACGATGCTCCGAACGTTTCTCTGTTTCTCCACGCCGCTTTAATGTTTTGATTAACCAGCAGCTCAACTGGAAGTAAAGGCACCACTGCGTGCTTGGATTGTCTGCCAATGCTGCAGGTGTTTGCGCGAATCCGGAACAAACGTTATCATTGAAACTTAATGATCATAATCGCTCTGATATTGACAACTGATGAATAAACTCTGGTTGATTCAATTTTCCGTCTGTTTTTTTTTTCTCGCTCTCCATCAATTACATATATATATAATATATATATATATATATATATATTATATATAATCGTTCTTGCTATCTGCCCCTCTGCCCCTTCTCCCTTTTTCAATCTCTCTCGCGCGCGCTCTCTCTTTCGCTCTCCCTTTCTCTCTCACACACACTCACTCTCTCTCTTTTCTCTCTTCCAGCTTTCTATATATCTATCTCTCTCCGCTCTTCCCCCTTTCAATGCTGCAGCTGTTTTGCGCAAATCCGGAACAAACATTATCATTGAAACTTAATGATCATAATCGCTCTCGTTTTTTTTTCTCTCTCTTTTTCTTCTCTCCCACTAATATATAATATAATATATATATTATATATATATATATATATCGTTCTTGGCTAATCGCTATCTGCCCCTTTGTCCCTTCTCCCTTTTTCAATTGCTCTCGCGCTCTCTCTCGCTCTCTCTTTTCCTCTCTCTCTCTCTCTCTCTCTCTCTCTCTCTCTCTTCTCTTCTCACACTCTCTCTTTCTCTCTTCCACTTTCTATATCTCAGTCTCTCTCAGCCCCTCCCCATTTCTCTCGCAGTTAATCGATCTGTCTGTCGTTTACATAAACGCATGATTTCATTCATCAGTCATTAGAAACTGCACAATTTGTGCTCATTATCTCTCATTACATTAATTGTGGAACAAAGATCAATCATAAACATCCGATCGCTCTAATTATTAAATTGCAAATAAACTTTCGTATATATTCCACATTTCAATTTCTGCTCTGTGTGACAGGAACACCATTAGCTGCCACATACGCGTGTACTGCTACACTTCCGTATGCATGTACGGAAGCTCAAAAACTTCACTCGACTTTCGAATTTCGAAAAAGTCTAAAGAGAGATTGTGATCAATTTGTGCATGTTTGTATTTACTGCTCCGTAATTTTTAGAAAACGGCTTCGTTTTGCTTTAAATTCGAAATGCTCGAAAATTGAAACTTAAAATTCGAACTTCGAAAATTTGAAATTCAAAAATTGAATTTCGAAACTCGAAAATAAAATTCAATCGAGGCCTCTAATGTTTTCGCGTGTGGCGGCATGCGAAAGCCGCTGTGCCGGCGATGCATGGCTCGTGATTGCGAAGCGAGTCCGCGCTCGCTCGACAAGGGAAATCGAATAGCACACGACAAGCGCGTGTAGGGAGAGGACGGGGGCAAATCATTTCTTCCAGACTCTCGGAGCAAATATCCGCTTTGTGTTTTCTGGCAGGTGAAGAGGACGTTAGGAGGACCGTGGGAATACGCTTTATTTAATTAGTTGCGTGTATGTACGCCACGCATCTCTCTCTCTCTCTCCGCTTTCTCTCTCTCTCTCTCTCTCTCTCTCTCTCTCTCTCTCTCTTTCTTCTCTCTCTCTCTCTCTCGTGCTCTCTCTCGTCTCTCTTCTCTGTGTGTAGTGTGTGTAGTGTGTGTGTGGTGTGTGTGTGTGTTTGTTGTTTGCGTGCATGTGTGTTGTTTGTTTGTTGTTGTGTGTGTGTGTGTGTGTGTGTGCTGTGTGTGTGTGGTGTGTGTGTGTGTGTGTGTGTGTGTGTGTGTGTGTGTATGTGCGTGCGCGTGTGTGTATGTGTGTGCGCGGGCTATGCGTGTGTGCGTGTGTGTGTGTGTGTGTGTGTGTGTGTGTGTGTGTGTGTGTGTGTGTGTGCGTGTGTGTGTGTGTGTGTGTGGTGTGTATGTGCGTGCGAGTGTGTGTATGTGTGTGCGCGCATGCGTGTGTGTGTATGTATACGTGTGAGTGTGCGTGCGCGTGTGTGTGTGGGTGTGCGTGTGTACGTGCGTGCATGTGTGTGTGTCTCTGTATGTCCTTTTCTCCCTCCCTCCCATCTCTATCGCTCGTTGTCCATTTCTCTCTCCCGCTTTATTTCTATCTCTCTTCCTCTCCCTCTTTCGATATCTCTCTCTTTGTATTTGTGTGTGTACGTACGTGTATGTCTATGTATCCGTAACCAAGTGCGTGTGTACGTGTGTGTATGTGTACACAGATTATGTAGGTAAACTTACTAATCTAGTTCCTTGAATATCTCGACGCGGAAATGGCGATGTCATTCGTCACATCGCGCTAGAGACCGAGAAAGATTGACACATTTATACACAAATTGAGAAGCTAAGATTAGAGCATAAGTACACACAAATTTATTCTACGAGACTACTTAGTCTTACATTCAATGCATTTGTTTTAATAATAATTTATAGATAGATTGCTCATTCATTATATTATTATTATTATTATTATGACTATTATTATTATTATTATTCGTTAGCGAGGCAAGGCGGTGGCGAGAGCAGTTTTATAGCAAGTGGTGGGATTTCTAAGCATGTGCACGCTTCATTTCACCCCATTGATCACGACTGAGTTAAATCTTTACATTTAATACTTTAGTTTATTATATAATTTCGATGACGCCACGAGGTCCCTGCCATCTAACATGACGGGACATGTATGTACCTGCGCATGCGCTACCTAGCTACGCTATAGCATGTTGCAGAAAGCAAACGAGAAAATTGCTCGTTTATGTGTAAAACCAATCACGCGTTATGGACGTACGTAATTTCATTATGTTTCCAGCGAAAGTCGGTTTACGCTCATTTACATAATATTGTCGCGGCGTGATGCGATGCAGACGGCCGGGCGACTGCATCGCGAAGATATCGTAACGCCGGTGAATTTATTGCCACCAATAAATGCCGAGTTTGTCGAACTCGGACATTCTCGACTTCCATCATTAGCGAGGCGTCTATTGCGTCGGCGTGTGTAAATTGCAGTTACCATGGAAAGCTAATGGCAAAATTCGTGTCCGTGTGTCTAACCCCGCTAGAGTTGACCCATCTGTCTGGCGTGATTGCCAAGCAACTCCAAGTCAATCAATGTTGCGTTAGAACGTTCTAAAGACATGCTTTAGCGCTGAACCCGATCGAACCTGTCCCCGATAAAACCCAGGGGGCGTGGTCGAAAGAGTAGGTCAATTATCTGAGCGTGGCTGTATACATACGAATATAGCAGCGAATAAAATATAGAACATAGAACATACGCATAGGAAAGTTTACCACATCGTAGCTATATTGCCGATAGGTAAATAATCGCCTGCTGTTGTCGCATGTGAGTGTATATATAATATATATGTAGTGTCGGAACACCTTGTAATTCATCCGATGTAGCAGCCTTGATATTCAAAGCTTATTGCTAAAGCCCAAAGTTAAAACCAACTGAATGTCAGATTCCAGCAAGAATAATGAAAATTTCAGCTCCTGTCCTGTCGCCTATCCTTTCATTCATCTACCAACAATTTCTCGACACTGGACAGCTTCCGAAAGATTGAACAACGGCTAACATCACACCAATTTTTAAGAAGGGCAATAGGAGCGTCCCGAGCAACTATCGTCCTGTTTCGCTTACATCAATATCTAGCAAGATATTTGAACATATCATAAATAGCCAAGTCAGAAATCATCTCGAAGGAAAAAAATTACAAATTGATAACCAGCATGGCTTCCGTAGTAATCGATCCTGTGAGAGCCAGCTGCTGATAACAACTCAGGACCTTGCAACCAGCATTAACAACAGGAAGCAGACGGATGTAATAATACTGGACTTTAGTAAAGCCTTCGACAAGGTCCCACAACAACGCCTTCTTCAGAAGCTTGACCATTACGGTATCCGTGGAAAACGTTGACGCTGGATAGCAGCTTTTCTCACCCAGCGTACCCAGCGTGTAGTTGTAGAAGGAGGCTTCTCTGACTGCTGTCACTTCCGGAGTTCCACAAGGAACGGTACTAGGCTCACTCCTATTCCTCCTCTTCATTAACGACTTGCCAGACAACATTGCTTCCAAAACTCGATTATTCGCAGATGATTGTCTGTTGTACCGCGAGATTAGCAACCAGCAAGACCAGGAAGCGCTTCAAGACGACCTTGACAAGCTAGTACAATGGACATCGACATGGCAGATGGAGTTTAACGCAAGCAAGTGCTACATCATGAATATCTCCCTTCTGCGCAAACAACATCATAAGTACATCTACCGCATTCACGACTCTTCACTGCAGTATGTCACATTCAACCCGTATCTTGGAGTTCACCTAGACAGTGGCCTCAGGTGGAACGTCCACATTGACAACATATGTGTGAAGGCCAATAGATTGTTAGGCTTCCTGCGCCGAAATCTGGGCTGCAGCCATCAGCACATTAAGGAAAGAGCGTACAAAACTCTTGTACTACCAAGCCTGGATTACTGCTCATCAGTGTGGGACCCACACCAAGAGAAATATAAATATAAGCTAGAAATTATACAAAACAGATCTGCAAGATTTGTTACAATCATCTATGGACGATATAGCAGTACGTCAGCTCTTAAGGACCAACTCGGGTGGCAACAACTTATGTATCGTAGACGCTTTAACTCGAGTGTAGTGATGTATAAGGTTGTAAACCCCTTATAGCAATACCGGCGAATTGATATCTGATCCCGGGGATGTCAGGTACCAGATCGAAACCCCCCCACAAATTTCGGCACCTGCACTGCAACAACAACACATTCAAATTCTCTTTTTCCCCCAGTTGATTCCAATCTGGAACAACCTACCCGTGGGTGTTGTGGAAGCAACGGACGTTGACATTTTTAAGTCAAGGCTTCACTCCCACATGCACCCGAACCCATTTTAAGAGGACACCAGTTTCATTGCACTCACATCATTATGCACCTGTTTGTTTATTGGGTTTATCCCTGAAGGCACTTACTACCTTGTCAGTATATCCAGTGTAGTAGACACCGACAAGTACGAGAACATAACATAACATAGCTGAATCCATATATCTCCGATGCGCAGCTGTTTAGTTCTCTCTAAACAAATGACAAATTATCCCGACGGGAGAAGGCAACAAAACCATGTTATAAAACTCCATGTTGGTATACGTTCCTGGGCGTGCGTGCGTGACTACCTATGCACGTACGTGAGCGTGGGCGTGTGTAGCGTGCGTGGCGTGTGTGCGTGCTGCATACGCGCGTGCGTGGTCTGTGAGAGACATGTGACTGGAATATACTGACATGTAGCAACACGTCAGGCGCAAAATCATACAACGCGAGTGACACAAAATCAAGCGGATGGGAAATGTATTATAGGCCGACGTCGGTTCCACTACACGCTAGCACTGACAGCGTCTGTTCTCCCCAGCTTCGCGATAAATAGAAGCGCAGTCAGTTACGCGTCACACCTTGCACAATCACAACTCTCAACTCGCCCAAACCCTTTACTCGCCGCGAGCGTGGATGCGTGCCATAGAACTAGAATAGAACTAGAACTTCTATGCTAGTTCTATGATGCGTGCGCGCGTGCAGGTGCTGCGCATCGAGGAGACGCCGAAATATCCCAGCCTCTCCAGCGGTAAGCGCGCGTAGCCATTTTACCTCACGCAGACGAACGCGGGTGACACGCTATGTGAGGTATCATTTCTCTGAAATCGCTGCTGTTTCCAAAACAATGCGCACTCGGGTGGACGTCGCCGCAGGACATTGTGCGACGCAGATTAGAGAGGGGCGAGAACACACACACACACACACACACGGAAAGAAACAGAGAAGGGGCACGATATTATCAGTAATGAGAGCAGACATTTAGATGGGAATCATCTAAGCAGTTGCATTTTGCTATCGTAATGAGAGAACGCAGGTAATAGGCACCGTGCCGATCAAAGAAAATCACGCTCACGCGAGCACGCCCACTGTCTAATCAGGCGGGATCCTGGTGCCGCTAGCGGTCGCGAAAGTTGCTTCTTCGTACACAGCTTGCATGCAAACAAGGATAAAACGCCGTTCCAGTAGCCTCCCACACTCACTTTTTTTTCTGTCGTAGCACACGACGACGTAGGTCCCAACGGTGCGTGTGAAGCCTAGGCTGTTTACCCGACCGTATGCCATGAGGCAAGTAGGATGTGTTATCGTCCCTCGTCGACGATAGCTGGACACCAGCCTGCACTCTATTACGAGTATATCACCCATGACTAATGCCGCGTCGAATCATAATCCTCGTCAGCAAGGTTTAGTATAAAAGAATCATAAATGCCACCCAGCGATACATTATTCTTGGCGCGCACGTTATTCCGTCGGTACGTAGTGACTAGAGTAAGTTTTACGTAGTTAGAGAAGATCATAGATAATACAAACACATCTATAATATAATTAACGTATAAATCTATGAGAAGACGAAAGCGAAATTTCTTCTCAACATTGATACTAGTAGCGTTGACATTAAAGGAGTGTCGCTGCGTTTTCTCTATCTCTCTCTCTCTCTTTCCTCTATCTCCGTTATATAGATAGATAGATAGATAGATAAATAGATAGATAGATAGATAGATAGATAGATAGATAGATAGATAGATAGATAGATAGATAGATAGATAGATAGATAGATAGATAGATAGATAGATAGATAGATAGATAGATAGATAGATAGATAGATAGATAGATAGATAGACGCAATCGACGTTGCTTAGTTGCGATTCATCAACACAGCTATTTAGTAAATTTTCGTATGATTTGATTCATCAAGCTGCGTACGCAAAATATTTTGCGTAAATCTTGTGTAAATGAATCGACCCCCTGGAC
>NW_014577438.1:36565-38537 GCF_000485595.1 Priapulus caudatus
CACACACACACACACACACACACACACACACACACACACACACACACACAAAGACTATCTGCGTCGTAACGTCTTGCAGATGACCGCTCCACGGAATGTTTCCGAAGCGATTATTCAAGTTACGGGCTGATCGTTTTACGCGCCGAAATAAGATCGACATCGTTAATAATGACAATATTAATTTAATCATAATTTCTCTGACATTATATTATATTAATATTATAATATTATTGATTCAATCACGCATGTTACAGTAAAACATACTCGCGTGCGCATTTCAATATTAACATGTACTAAAACAGTAAAACTGCGAGAACAGATTGTGACGAACGATTGCATTACGAATATAGTAAAATATCTCGCGTCACGTAGCGAGAATGCGTCTAAGCTCGGTGACACAGTGAATATAATGATTTCCCAACATAGAACGGTACGTTGAAACAACATGGCGGACGATAGATAATGGAGCGCGATTGGATGATTACACACGGCACCCTGCTGACATCTACGCATGCGCGAGAAACGCGTGGGTGACACGAACGTTTCGCATATCGGCTGTGATATTTTCGTGAACAACTTAAAGTGATTACGTCACCGTAAATAGTAAAAGTAAATATTATGTCTAAAAACTTTTTCACAAAATGTAAGTGATTCTGTTCACTTTTTTTATGGTTAAATTGCTGCATTATGGTGATTATACTTTCTATTTTGCTATTCCGTTCGATGTGAACAAACACTCGTGACTCATACATAGCCCATAGCAAGCATTTAATGTCGTGATTAATTATATCAAATCGCCCAGGTTTTTTGGATTTTTAAATAGTTGAGAACAATCTTATCAGGTAAAAATTATACGTTTAGTCCCGCCTACTTGCTTTTAATGTAAAAAATTGCAACAATTTTTTTACAAATATACACCACAGCAAATTCGTGACGTAGTCAATTTAGCTTAGGGGGATCCGTTAATTTTTACTTATAGCAATATGTTTAAAAAACGGCGAGCACCTTTGTGTCCTACACGCGGTAAAACCTTCCAGTGGAAACAGCTCAACCAAGCAAAAATATATTGTTGCTTTAACGGTTATATATATATTGTATATATAGTAGGAACTGCCCACGCGCATATCGCATCACGTGACCATCGCATAATGTAAATTGCTCGCTTAGCGTAGAATTACTCGATAGCGTGTCATGGATTATAAGACAAATATGAAAAGCGTGAGGTGACGATGTAAAAAGCATTGCGCTTATTAGCCTCTTAACTCTGCGCTGCGGTGCGGCGCGGCGACTCGTGTGAGATGGAGAAGTGAGAGAGCGGCGGTGCGGTGAAGGAGACAATAGAGTGGCTAGTAAATACGGATGTGTGCAAATCGCTATTCCAGTTCGCGCGCGATCAAGGACTTGTTTTTTTTACCACAGCCAAATATACGGCGACGCGCATACGTAAAGTTAGAGCTCCGTGGAGTGGACAGACGCGCGCACGCACGCACGCACTCACGTACGAACGCACGCATGCAATCACAGCCTCTAACACATACACGCACGCGCACACGCTACACACAAACACATACACGCACGCGCACACGCTACACACAAACACATACACGCACGCGCACACGCTACACACAAACACATACACGCACGCGCACACGCCACACACAATCACATACACGCACGCGCACACGCCACACACAAACACACACACGCACGCGCGCACGTCACACACAAACACACACACACGCGCGCGAAAACGCGCGCACACGCGCGCACGCACATGCATGCACGGGCACACACGCACACCCACTCACACACACACACACACACACACACACACACACACACAATGAACACATAGTCTAACACTAAGCCGAATCAACAAAAAATGACATATTTGAGTGAAACAAACGATATACATGAAGAAGGTGAAAGAATGACAGGGTGGAATAATAGGAGACAATGCAATTTGAAATAA
>NW_014577438.1:41307-49860 GCF_000485595.1 Priapulus caudatus
ACACACACACACACACACACACACACACGCACGCACGCACGCACGCACGCACACATACACACACCACTCACACCCACACACAAAGCGTAACCCCTCCTACATCCATTACGATATTGCCACGTAATGTCTGCTATTATACACAGCGGTGAAGAACCGACCGCGTGTAGCGAGGCGCCACACACTTGTGTCCGGCTCGCAATATTCCGACCGCGCGCAGCGGGAGGGTCGCGCGCCATGTAAACTAAGTGTAATCGAAAACTAATTGATTCGCTTTGTCGCTCGGAGGCAATCAGCTGGTCGTGTGTGTTCACGGAGATGCACGCGTGAACGCGGCACGGGCGCACGCGCAGCAGACGTCACGCAAATCAACAACATCATCAGTATCATGCTCACGGTGTGGTTGGTACGCGGGTCACGAGCTTTAGCCGTAGCAGACACCGGAGAGCCAACAAAGAGCGGCAATCCTGCTAACTATCTCTCGCGCGGACTCTCTCCCCTCTGCCTGTATCTCCCTCTGTCCTTTTCGCTCACCCTCTCCCCTCTCTCTATCTCTTTCACGGTCTCTGTCACATTTTCTGTCTCACATGACCTAATCTCTGTTATCATCGCTGTCTCTTTCTCTCCCCAGCTCGCGATCTATCTATCTATCTATCTATCTATTTTTAGCTCATCTGACATAGTCAAATGCGGCTTGTAGAATCGCATGAGCGTGCGTCCGGCCGTGCGTCCGTCCGTCCGTCCGTCCGTGCGTGCGTCAACAGTTGGGCACAAATCTTAACCGCTTGACGTACGGTCACGATATTCGGAACGTCGAGGGGGGGATCGTCAAAACGAGTTAGGATGTCGAAGCTGGGGGTTAAAGGTCAAAGGTCAAGAGGTGTAAAAGAAGGGGGAACATTCCCTCCTTAACTTAAAGTATAGGAAGGAAATGCAGAATTGCTGGCCACAAATCTAAACAGCTCGCCTAGCTTGTGATTATCGGTGTATAGCATCATGGTAGGAAAAGCCATCACTTGCCGAATTGGAGGTCACAGGTCAAAGGTCAATGGCACAGGGCAGATTTTTGACATTTTCTGAGGACATGGTCTGACGGAGCGATTGAAAAACTTTTTTGTTTCAGCGGTGACCTAGCATTTTTATGGCTTTTATTGAAAGGACCATGAAATGTACTTTCTGCTGACATGCGAAGAGTAAGTGTCTAATAACCTTTTGACCCTCAAGAGGCGGTTAAACATGGATAATTTGTTTACTGTTAGAAAGAATTTGACTGCCGGCGTTTGCTAGTAGAATCTTACATGCCTGGATGTATGAGGCTACAATGGTCACAGTAAATTCAAAAAGCCTAAATTTGGTTGAAGAAGGTTTATGCTCCTTAAATCGTATAATTCTATTGCATTCTGTACTGTCAGTGTGTTACATGTTAACGTATGCCACTGCAGTGGCCACTGCCAGTGGCATGTGGTGGTGGTACTGTGTAGTTTTTGCCTGCGATAATTAGTTACAGGTGGCAGCTCCCTCTATTTCAACCTATAGGCTTGCGTAGGTAATGGATGAGTGCTTACCTATTCTGTCTTTGCAAGTAGTTGTTGCTACCACGTACGATGGGAGCTTCCATCTTTAATCTGAAGACACTTAAACGTACGCCGCCATCTTCGTGGCAACTTTCATAACAATCCCAACGAACATTCCTTTGAGAAGGTTACTGATACCATCCCTGTGCCTTCCACTGTTTCGGCGTGTCTGTGAACACATTTGGGACTAACAGGGTTTACTAGAATCCACACTCCACCACAGAGTCACCGCAGTAGACGTTAGATAAGCGCTGTCGCTCTGCGCACTTGTTCTATCTATTATTATCTATCTATTTATCTATTTATCTATTTATCTATATATCTATCTATCTATCTATCTATCTATCTATTATCACTCACTCCCTCTCTCCCTTACTCTCTCTCTCTCTTATTTTCTCTCTCTCTCTCTGAGTGTATTTCTGTTTCTCTTTCTTCTTTTCGCACACTAACAATCTTACCTGTTCTTATACCTCACTCATCCACACACTTTTCCTCGCATCGCTTCCTTTCTCTCGCTATCTCCCACTCATTCCCTCTCCCTCCTTCTCTTGTGTAGCTACGACCCTGAATAGACTCATGTGCGCAAACATCGGACTCATAAAACAGTTGTCAGTAGAACCAATTTTGTTTGCAAACATCGGTTCGCTCGCCCCACGCGTGAGAGAAAGGGTTATGCGATGCTCGCCACTTAGCGTGGTTGTTATAACAGTGAAGGACGGACGCGCGGCGCCCGCGCCACACGGTTCTAGTGCATGCGCGTACGTACTGTTACGGTTTGTTGCTCTGTCTCTCGCGCTATACATCCGCACAGTCGTGATGAGCGGCATTCTAAACACTCGCTGGCGCTAGTATTTCAGCAAAAGTATATAGTACACAAATATAAACGACGTTTTACCTCTATTATGAGGTACGCTATTGCGAGGGTAGGCCGTCGTGGGATATATGCATGTATATCAGTATATATAGAATACAATGTACGCAAATATGTATATATAGATAAAAGCGCCATTATAACTATAGAAATATTCATATGGACACGTATATATATATATATGACAGAAAGCGAAAGAATAGAGAAAGCGAGAGCGCGCGTAGGAGAGCGAGCGCGAAAGAAAGAAGTGAAGAAGGCTAGAGTATGGTGGCCGAGATGGCTACGGATATTTTTAATTATTTATTGTAATTCATTTTTATTCCCAAATTCATTTTCATTTCAAATTTATTTTCATTTCAAATTCATTTTTATTTCCAAATCATTTCATTCCAAATCATTTTCCTTTTAAATTCATTTTATTCCGAAATTCATTTCATTTCAAATTTATTTTCATTCAAATTCATTTTCATTTCAAATTCATTTTCGTTCAAATTCATTTTCATTTTCAAATTCATTTCATTTCAAATTCATTCTTCATTCCAAATTCATTTTCATTCCAAATTCATTTTCATTTTAAATTCCCAGCTTTTTATTCCAAAGTTCATTTTCATTTTCGAAATTATTTCATTCCAAAATCATTTTCAATTTTCAAATTCATTTTCGTTTCACGTCAATTTCATTTTCAATTCAAATTTTCAGTTCAAATTCATTTTTATTTTAAATCATTTTCATTCCAATTCATTTGCGAGGCCGTCAATCGCGGTGGCCGGAGATGGCTGGGTTTGTCTATATTCAGGCCGGTAAGGAGATTACGTACGCATATATTTGCTAATATATTGACTAATCGCGCCGTCAATAACTCATATCACAGAGAGTATAGCTAAGACATGTGTCTATAGGTATCTAGAATTATTATGCAAATGATCTCCCGTACCGGCTTGAAATTCATATACTCTCTGTGAATATTGAGTTTATTGACGCACGATTAGTCAATATAGCAAATATATTGCGCCGCGAAGTGAATTACAGATGATGAAATTTTCTAAAATTCTAGATACCATATAGACAACATGTCTTAGCTATACTCTCTGTGAATATTGAGTTTTTGGACGCGCGATTAGTCATATATTAGCAAATATATGCTACCGTATCTCCGTACCGGCCTGAATATGAGCACTCCCGAGAGCCTACGGATATTGGCTGAGGCGGCTGACGTCACTTCCTCTTAGTGGGACTCAACAAACCTTCAAACCTGAGAACAAACGCCATTTCATGTAAAATTTTTGTCTGTGGTTTATGTATGGGTAGCAATAAGCAAAGTCTTTCAGATGTATTTTTCATGAAAAAACACTTTTACTCAGATTAAATAAATTATCTAATAGCACTATCAATTGCAACTTCTTTGTGGAAATGTGTTATTCATCTTAATCCTAGAAGTTATGAGAGGGGTCGCGGCTCTGCGTAAGTACTACATGTTACTCACAACACAACTCGATTATACAGGCGCGGCCATTTTATGAGACGTAACTAAAAACATGGATTGCAAACCAGTACCCACACAAATACACTTAAGATAAATCAATTATAAAATCAAAAAGAAAAAAGTATCAGGTAATTAAAGTATCGGATAAAGGATAAAGTTGCAGACAAATTACATGACAATTAACTAGAATACGAATGGAAAGATACTCCGGCCGGTGACCAGCGGTATGCAAAAGGCCTAGAATACTAAACAAACGCCGTCCGTCAAGGCGGGTGTGCGCCGTATATTTTCTGCAGCCGGGAAAAAGTCGACACATCTGTAGTTCTGCCGGCATGCGTCCACACGCCGGTCAACAAATTACGGCGTGTGAAGGCCACGCTGAAATTTCTCAGCCGGTGCTAAATAAGTGTGAGCGCTACATTTTCCAGCTAGTTTAGAGGGTAGGAGATAATTTTCCAGCTAGTATATACATTATCCAGCTAAGTTTAGACTGGTGAGAAATTTCCTAAGCTAATGTATACATTTTCTAGTTAGTTTAGACTGCGTAGGAGGAATTGCCCAGTTAGTTTAGATAGTAGAAGAATTTTATCCAGCGCATGTGTATGCATTAGTCCAGGCTAATTTCGACTGGTGCAGGAGAAATTTGCCCACCTAGTGTATACGATTTTCTAGGCTAGACTGGGGATGATACGAAACATTCCCAGATTAGTCGGTATACATTTTCTAGTAGTTCTAGACTGGTAGGAGGGGACTTTCCCAGCTAGTTAGAATAGTAGGCAGAATGTTTTCGAGCTCGTATACATTATCAGTAATTTAGACTGGTAGGGAAATTTCCCAGGCTAGTGTATAGATATTTCTAGCTAGGATTAGAGATGATACGAGAAATTCCCAGCTGTGTGATACATTGTTCTAGCTAGATTTAGACGACTATACTACCGTAAATTTACACTAGCTGGAAAATTCTCCGTTTCAGTCCTATCTAGGCTGGATAATGTATTACCTAGCTGGAATTTTCTACCAGTCATTGTAAACTAGGCCAGAATAATATATACACAGTTTAATGACACATGTACAAACTACTATAGCTTACTACTACTACTAACTACGTACTACTACTGACTGATACTATACTACTACGTACTATCCTATACTATACTACTGAACTTACTACTACTACTACTACGTACATACTGTACTACTGACTACTACTACCTACTAGCTACTGCGTACTACTGACTGAGCTACTACCCATACTACTACTACTACAATCTACTAATACTGATGATAACTTTGATATATTAATGATACAATTACAATACTATATAAGGGGAGGGGGCAAGCTGAGTCCCCCGTGTTTTGCATACGCTGGTACCGGCCGAGTTATTTTCCATTTGTATTCTAGTTTAATTGTTTATGTTATTTATCTCCGCCTTATCCTTTTATCCTACTTTAATACTGCCTAGCTTTCCCTTTTTGATTTTATTAATGATTTATTAAGTGTCTTTTGTGTGGGTTACTGTGTTTTCCGATCCATGTTTTAGTTACTCCAAAATGGCCGCGCCCTGTAATGAGTTGGTTTGAGTATGTAGTATTATCAGGAGTAAGATAATATAGGAGGAGTATGACACTCCAAAACACGCGAAATTCAACATTTGCTTGGCCTAATTTTACGATGATATATTACGTGCAACTCAAAAGAATGCCACCTGTGGCGGCAGGATAAGATATATAAGAGCCTATATTATATAATGACATTTATATCATACACACTATATATATTATCTTATATATATACACACATATATACACACTATATTACACACATATACTATATTATCCTATATTATATAATATTCTATATTCTACTCCTGCTGCCAACAGGGTCGGCATTCTTGGTCAACAGACAAGACCATTCCTCACAGGCTAACCACTGTTTAAGTAGAGCCTAGGAAACGGTAAACCCAACACCATAGTCAACGACGTACGTAACCAGCTTGTGACGTCAAAGCTATATCTCCAGTAAAAAGAAGAGGTATGGAAACAAAGTAAAGTTTTGAGTGTGGCGGTGCGGATGCCAACGCTAATTTAGATGTAATTTTATCGAGTTGCCACGTAATATATCTCTGGTTAAAATTAGGCAAGCAAATGTTGAATTCACGTGTTTTGGAGTGTCATACTCCTCCTATATTATCTTACTCCTGGTATTATGAAGAGCCCAGACCCTCTGATTAACAAAAGAAAAAAAAAAAAAATTTTTTAAAAAAATAAAAAAGATATAATGAAAATGAATTTGGAATGAAAATGAATTTGAAATGAAAATGAATTTGGAATGAAAATGAATTTGAAATGAAAATGAAATTGGAATGAAAATGAATTTGAAATGAAAATGAATTTGGAATGAAAATGAATTACAAATAAATAATAAAAATATCCGTAGCCATCTCGGCCACCTTACTAGAGAGCAGAAGAGAGGAAAAGCGCGCATGTGAGAGGGAGATAGAAAGTTTGTCTACAATCAGCACTCATTTTGCACGATAAGCCGCGCATTTTTATCGCATATACTCTTTCGACTGGCACTGGCGCCTGCCGTGGGTCACATTGGTCGGTGATAGACAACACCCAACAAAACACATTAACACAAAACTGCCCGCCGATCAGCCGCAGTTTCACGAGATATAGTCGGAGCGTTTTCATTATATTTTTGGTTGTTACCACAAAAAATTGGTAGTTAATTCTTCGTCTGTCCGTCTGTCCGTTTGTTTGTTTGTCTGTCTGTCTGGCTGTCTGTCTGTCTCTCTGTCTGGCTGGCTGTCTGTCTGGCTGGCTGTCTGCCTGCCTGTCTGTCTGTCTGTCGCTCTGTGTGTGTTTCTCTCCTTCGGTGTTTGTCCGTAACCCCATTCGCTCTCTCACGGTGTCTGTCTCTGCCGCTCGTTCTTTTTCAGTCTGTCTCTGTCCGCGCTCTCTCTCGCGCTGCTTTTCTCTCTCAATATGTGTGTGTCCCTTTGTTTCTCTTTCTCTCTAGGTATTCTCTGTCTCTGTCTCTGTCTCTGTCTCTATCTCTTTCCCTGTCTCTGTATCTGTATCTGTATCTGTCTCTGTCTCTGTCTCTATCTCTGTCTCTGTCTCTGTATCTGTCTCTGTCTCTGTCTCTGTCTCTGTCTCTGTCTCTGTATCTGTCGCCGTCTCTTTCCCTGTCTCTGTGTCTGCCTCTGTTGCTGTATTTGTCGCTGACACTGTCGCTGGCTGTCTGTCTCATTCTCTATCTTGTCTGTCTGTCTGAGTTTCGGCGTGTATGTGAACACATTTGGGACTAACAGGGTTTACTAGAATCCCACCACTCCACCACAGAGTCACCGCAGTAGACGTTAGATAAGCGCTGTCGCTCCGCGGCACTTGTTCTATCTATTTATCTATCTATCTATTTATCTATTTATCTATTTATCTATCTATCTATCTATCTATCTATCTATCTATCTATCTATCACTCACTCCTCTCTCCCTTACTCTCTCTCTCTCTCTCTTTATTTCTCTCTCTCTCTCTCTGAGTGTATTTCTGTTTCTCTTTCTTCCTCTCGCACACTAACAATCTTACCTGTTCTTATACCTCACTCTCCACACACTTTTCCTCTGCATCGCTTCCTTTCTCTCGCTATCTCCCACTCATTCCTCCTCTCCCTCCTTCTCTTGTGTAGCTACGACCCTGAATAGACTCATGTGCGCAAACATCGGACTCATAAAACAGTGTCAGTAGAACCAATTTTGTTTGCAAACATCGGTTCGCTCGCCCTCACGCGTGAGAGAAAGGGTTATCGATGCTCGCACACTTAGCGTGGTTGTTATAACAGGTGAAGGCGGACGCGACCGCGCGCCCCCGCGCACACGGTTCTAGTGCATGCGCGTACGTACTGTTACGGTTTGTTGCTCTGTCTCTCGCGCTATACATCCGCACAGTCGTGAGTGACGGCATTCTAAACACTCGCTGGCGCTAGTATTTCAGCAAAAGTATATAGTACACAAATATAAACGACGTTTTACCTCTATTATGAGGTACGCTATTGCGAGGGTAGGCCGTCGTGGGATATATGCATGTATATCATGTATATATAGATACAATGTACGCAAATATGTATATATAGATAAAAGCGCCATTATAACTATAGAAAATATGCATATGTACACGTATATATATATATATTGACAGAAAGCGAAAGAAATAGAGAAAGCGAGAGCGCGCGTAGGAGAGCGAGCGCGAAAGAAAGAAGTGAAGAAGGCTAGAGTATGGTGGCCGAGATGGCTACGGATATTTTTATTATTTATTTGTAATTCATTTTTATTCCAAATTCATTTTCATTTCAAATTTATTTTCATTTCAAATTCATTTTTATTCCAAATTCATTTTCATTCCAAATTCATTTTCCTTTCAAATTCATTTTCATTCCAAATTCATTTTCATTTCAAATTCATTTTCATTTCAAATTCATTTTCGTCCAAATTCATTTTTTATTCAAATTCATTTTCATTTCAAATTCATTTTTCATTTCAAATTCATTTTCGTCCAAATTCATTTTTTATTCAAATTCATTTTCATTTCAAATTCATTTTTCATTTCAAATTCATTTTCGTCCAAA
>NW_014577438.1:50014-60694 GCF_000485595.1 Priapulus caudatus
ATGCGAGCCGCTATCGCGGTGGCCGAGATGGCCGGTGTTGTCATATATTCGGCCGGTACAAGGAGATTACGTACGCAGATTTGCTAAGTATATTGACTATCGCGCTGTCAATAACTCAATATCACAGAGAGTTATAGCTTAAGACATGTGTCGATAGGATATCTACAGTTATTATGCAAATGATCTCCAGTACCGCTTGATTTCATCATACTCTCTGTGAACTATTGAGTTTATTGCGCAACGATTCGTCAATATAGCAAGACTATTATGCGCGCGGAAGTGAATTACAGATGATGAAATTCTAAAAAATTCTAGAGTACCTATTAGACACATGTCTTAGCTATATCTCTGTGAATAGGAGGTTGATTTGCACGCGCGATTAGTCAATAATATTAGCAAATATATGCTACCGTATCCCCGTTACCGGCCTGAATATAGACACTCCCGAGATGCTACGGGATATTGTGAGGGCGGGCTGACGTCACTTCCTCTTAGTGGACTCAACAAACCTTCAAACCTGCAGAACAAACGCCATTTCATGTAAATTTTTGTCTGTTTATGATCGGGTAGCAATAAGCAAAGTGTTGCAGATGTATTATTTCATGAAAAAACACTTTTACTCAATAAATAAATTATATATCACTATCAATTGCAATCTCTGTGTAAATGTGTTATTTTATCTTAATCCTAAAGTTATGAGGAGGTCGCGGCTCTGGCGTTAATACTACATGACATCACCAAAAACTCATTAACAGGCGCGGCCATTTTATGGAGAGTAACTAAACATGGATGCAAACCAGTAACCACACAAAATACACTTAATAACATCAATTATAAAATCAAAAAGAAAAAAGTCTATCAGGTATTAAAGTATCGGATAAAGGATAAAGTTGCAATCAATTACGATGAACAATTAAACTAGAATACGAATGGAAAGATAACTCCGGCCGGGTACCAGCGGATGCAAAAAGGCTAAATCTAAACAAACGCCGTCCGTCAAGGCGGGTTGTCCCGTATATTTCTCAGCCGGGAAAAAGTCGACACTCTGTGTTGCTGCCGCATGGTCCACACGCGGTCAACAAATTACCCGTGTGAAGCGCCACGCTGAAATTTCTCAGCCGGTTAAATAGTGCACGCTACATTTTCAGCTAAGTTTAGAGTGGTAGCGAGATAATTTCCAGCTAGTAGTATACAATTATCCAGCTAATTTAGGACTGAGTGCAGAAATTTCCTAGCTAGATGTATACATTTTCTAGTTAGTTTAGACTGCGTAGGAGGAATTGCCCAGTTAGTTTAGATATAGGAAAAATTTTATCCAGCGCATGGTATGCATTTACCAGCTAATTTTAGACTGGTAGGAAAATTTCCCAGCCTAGTGTATACATTTTCTAGCTAGACTGGGAGGATACGAAACATTCCCAGATAGTCGTATACATTTTCTAGTTAGTCTTCTAGACTGGTAGGAGGGGACTTTCCCAGTAGTTAAGATAGTAGGCAGAAATGTTTCAGCTCGGTAACATTAAATCCAGGTATTTAGACTGGTAGGAGAAAGTTCCCAGCTAGTGGTATACATATTTCTAGCTAGCATTAGAGTGATACGAGAAATTCCAGCTAGTGTATACATTTTCTAAGCTAGATTTAACGACTTACTACCTAAATTTACACTAAGCTGCGAAAAATTTCTCCTATCATCCTATCTAGGGGCTGGATAATGTATTACACTAGCTGGAAATTTTCTACCAGTCTAAACTAGGCAGGAATAATATATACACAGTTTAATGACACATGTACAACTACTATACTTACTACTACTACTATGACTACTACTATCTACTATACTACTACTACTATACTACTTCCTACTACTACTGACTACTACTACTACTACTACTACTACTACTCACTGCGACTACTACTATACCTACTACGACTGCGTACTACTACTAGCTACTACCATACTACTACTACTACACATACTACTAATACTGATATAACTAATTGATATATTAATATACAATTACCAATACTATCATAAGGGGAGGGCACTTAGTCCCCCTTTTTGCATACGCTGCGTACCGGCCGAAGTTATTTTCCATTTGTATTTCTAGTTTAATTGTTTATTATTTATCTCGCGCCTATATCCTTTTATCCTACTTTAATACTGCTAGGCTTTCCCGTGTTTTGAATTTTATTAATTGATTTATTAAGTGTCTTTTGTGTGGGTTATTGGCTTTTCCGAGCCATGTTTTAGTTCACTCCAAATGGCCCGCGCCCTGTAATGAGTTATGGTTTGAGTCATACTGATGAGTATTATCAGGAGTAAAGATAATATAGCGAGGAGTATGACACTCCAAAACAGGCGAAATTCAACAGATTGCTTGGCCTAATCTTGTTACGATGATATATTACGCTGCAACGCATAAAAGAATGCCACCTGTGCGGCAGAGTAAGATATATAAGAGCCTATATTATATATGACTATATCATACACACTAATATATTATCTTATATCTGATACACACATATATAGCACACTGATATATATACACACATAATACTATTATTATCCATTATATATAAATATTCTATATTCGTATCCTGCTGCCAACAGGGTGGATCTTGCTCAACAGACAAACCTTCCTCACAGGCCTAACCACTGTGTGAAGGTAAGCTAGCGAAACGTAAACCCAACACCATAGTCAACACGGTACTAACCAGCTGTGAACGTCAAAGCCTATATCTCCAGTAAAAAGAAGTAGGTATGAAACAAAAGTAAGAGTTTGAAGTGTGCGCGTGCGAATGGTCCAATCGACTAATTTAGATGCTAATTTTTAATCGAGTTGCCACGTAATATATCAATGGTTAAGAATTAGGCAAGCAAATGTTGGATCCTCACGTGTTTGGAGTGTCATACTCCTCCTATATATCTTACCTGGTATTATGAGAGCCCAGACCCTCTGATAACTTTAGGATCTAATGAACATAAACACATTTACACAAGAAGAATTGCAATTTATAGTGCTAATTCATATTTATATTACATGAGTAACAATGTGTTTTTATGAAAAATACATCAGAAACTTACTGGATCTACCGATCATAAAACCAAGACAAGAACCTTTACACATGGACGTTTGTTTCTCGGTGTTTGAAGGTTTGTTGAGTCCATAAGGGGAAGTGGACCCGTTCACTCGCCTCCCCACCAATATGCCCGGTTAGCCATCTTCGGCCACCGCGAGGCGGACCTCGCAAATGAATTTGGCAATGGAAAATGAATCTATGAAATGCAAATGAATGTGGAATGAAAATGAATTTGGAAAATGAAAAGAAATTTGAAATGAAAAGATTCGTAATAAAAATGAATTGAGGATGAAAATGAAGTTTGTGTGAATGAAAATGGAATTTGGAATAAAATGAATGGAAATAAAATGAAATTTGAAATGAACAACATGAATTTGAACGAAATGAATTGAAATGAAAATGAATTGGAAATCGAAAATGAATTTGGAATGAAAATGATGAATGAAAATGAATTTTGAAATGAAATGAATTTGGGAAAATGAAACATGAATTTGAAATGAAATGAATTTGGAATGAAAATGAATTACAAATTAATAATAAAAAATATCCGTAGCCATCTTGGCCACGCTGATACGAAGAGCAGAAAGAGAGGAAAAAGCGCGCATGTGAGAGGGAGATAGAAAGTTCGTCTAAGCAATCAGCACTCATTTTGACGATTAAAGCGCGCATTTTTAATCGACATATACTCTTTCGAACTAGCGCACTGGCCCTGCTGGGTCACATTTGGTGGTGATAGACAATCACCCAACAAAACACCATTACACCAAAACTGCACCCGCGATCAAGCCGCAGTATTCACGAGAGATATAGTCGAGAGCGTTAGTCATATAATATTTTGTGTTGCTTACACAAAAAATGCCGGTAGTTAAATTCTTTCGCTCTGTCCGTCTGGTCCGCTTTGTTTGTTATGTCCTGTCGTGTCTGGCTGTCTGTCTGTCTGTCTGTGCTGGCTGGCTGTCTGGTCTGCTGGGCTGTCTAGCCTGCCTGTCTGATCTGTTCTGTAGCTTGTGTGTTTCTCTCCTTCCGGTTTTGTCCGTCAACCACTTCGCTCTCTCCGGTGTCTTCGTCTCTGCCGCTCGTGCTTTTTCAGTCTGTCTCTGTCCGCCGCCTCTCTCTCGACGCTGCTTTTCTCTTCTCAATATGTGTGTCGTCCTTTCGTTTCTCTTCTCTCGAGGCTATTCTACTGTCTCTGTCTCTGTCTCGTCTCTATCTCTTTCCTTGTCTCTGTATCTAATATCGTATCTGTCTCTGTCTCTGTCTCTGTCTCTGTCTCTGGTCTCTGTATCTAGTCGCCGTCTCTTCCCTGTCCTCTGTGGTCTGCCCTCTTCCGTTGCTGTATTAGTCGCTGACACTTCGCTGGCTGTCCGGCTCATTCCTATCTTTCTGTCGTCTGGACTCTCTACTTCTCTCTGTGTGTGTGTGTGTGTGTGTGTGTGTGTGTGTGTGTGTGTGTGTGTGTGTGTGTGTGTGTGTGTGTGTGTGTGTGTGTGTGTGTGTGTGTGTGTGTGTGTGTGTGTGTGTGTGTGTGTGTGGTGTGTATCACTGTCTCTATCTCTCTAAATGTGTCTCACTATCTCATTCGGTATTGTTCTCTCGCTCTTCTTCTATGTCTATTGCTCTCTCTTTCTCTCTCTCTCTCTCTCTCTCTCTCTCTAATGCTCATGCACACATCTCAATGTCAATCTCTCGTCGCGTTCCGCCGATGGGTTTTTGTGTGATATCCGACACGGCGTTTCTACTTAACGCGGGCTCTCAAGATGGCAATTTTGAATCGCATGTACGCGTTTTATGTAGACCGATTTACTCTAAAAATATTTTGCAAACCTCGCAAAAGTTTGATTGCGATATTCATCGCGTTTTAACTCGACGAATAATACAAGGTTTCCATGCGCGAATGTTTTCACAGTGCTGTTATTATACCAATAGACTTCCCCTTTTTTCTCATGCGTGTATTTAACTGCCGATGTACGCGCTGACTGTGCGGTTATCATTTCTCTACTCCAAATGATTTCTCATAACGTTCCGCGCGTGTGTGCTTCTTTCGCCTTCGCTTACGAGTTCGCGGGTCGGCCCGACATAGTCTGCTGGCACCCGGCAGCCGAAACGCGCCGTATACTAACATCTGCGGCAGGTTTAGGCTACGGGCGCCAGCGTCTGGCGAATGAAACCACGCGAGCTGTGCAGACCACTCACTCTAACGTCCCGCTTTCCGCAGCGTCCGGTCGTAAAGCAGCTGATGCACTCACGCAGACTGACGCGCTATCTATCGTCTGCGCAAACTTTAATCGCCAAACCTTCGTTCCGCTGCCCCGCATCACCTCCTTCGCAATCAACAACGATGACGAACTCTCGCGTGTACCGACAATGGCAGACGGATAACGCACGCACGCACGCACGCACGCGCGCGGGGTCGGGCGTCTACCTGATGATGACGTCACAAACATGGCGCGTGAGCACACCCCCCTCCCCCGGCCGCCGCGGGGTGCGTGACTCGTAGACGGAAGATCCGACCTATACGCGCGCGCCGCCCTCGCGTGTATTGGCGGGGCATGTTTGCAGAGGCGGCGGCGGCAGGCGGCGTGGTCGATATAAGCTTGGCGGCGGCTGGCAGCGCGGCGGAGTGAAGAAGAAGTGCAGGCCGGGACGAGAGCAGCTAGTAAGTACGAGAGACAGATCACACGACGCGCGCGCGCAGGCAGGCAGTAGCGACTGTCAGAGCAGCGACTCACGCACACACGCACGCACACAGTAAGAGATATAGCAGACGTGCGTGAGAGAGGAGAGTAGTGAGAGAGTGCGAGTGTAGTGAGACACACAGCCAGGTAGATAGATAGATAGATAGATAGATCGACAGATAGAAATTTAGATAAGTTACGAGATAGAGGTAGATACAGACAGACACAGAAAGAGAGAGAGAGAGAGAGAGAGATCGAAAAAAAAAGTCACAGATAGATAGAAAGTAGGGAAAAGTGGGAGACGACAATAGTGCGCGAAAGACAGAGAGCAGCGCTAGAGTGAAAAGGCGAGGGAGACAGAAAGCAGAACGAAAAAGCGAAAAGATAGTTGAGCGCAAGCGAGCGACAGGGAGAACGAAAACGTGGAATAGGAATAGGGAGAGAGAGGGAGATTGAGAGATTGAGAGATTGGGAGATTGAGAGATTGAGAGATTAAGAGAGAGAGAGAGAAAGATTTAGAGAGAGAGAGAAAGAGAGTAGTGTCGCACTGGGTGCTAGACTGTGCGAACTCGAAACAAATCGAACAGCCGACTACCGTCTAACCTTCACCAGCTCACGTTTACACCTCGTGTGCCACACACAGGCCCTTCAGACGCAGAATCTACGATGAGAACGATAGAGGCAGTAGAGTTGTGCTTGATAGTGACCATACTGGCTTGCTGCCTGACCGCCACACACGGTAAGTACGTCTTAAGGTGTAGTAATGTGTAAGTAAGTGTGTCCGCGGTGAGTCATATCGATGCAAGCGCGCGTGATGATCGCGTATCTCTCTTTCTATGTCTCTGTCTCTAGATCTGTCTCTCGCTCTCTTTCTCTCCTTCTCTCCCTCGCTTCCCCTATCTTTATATATCTATCTTCCTTTATTTTTCACTCTATCTATCTGTCGGCCTCGCTCTGTCTATATCTCGCATTCACTCGTTTTTCTGTGTGGTCATGCCGCCCACCTCTCTTTCTCTGACACACAGAGAGAAAGAGAGAGAGCGTAAGAAAGAGGACAGTAAGAATAATGCGCGAGGGAGGTTGGGAAAGAGAGAGATAAGACAGAAATAGGCGGGGAGGTGGGGAAAGAGAGGAGGGGTAGATGGAGGGAGATGGAGAAGAAGATGATGCCAAGGAGAGCAATTTGTCGTAATACTTTAAACTAAATAAAGCAATCTAACTGTCACCGCCCAACACGCTGGCGTCACTCACTCGCTTCCTATTACGTCACGTTGTTCATCACCTGGATTAATTCGTTACTTACTAGCGCGTGCTTGGCAGTGCACCCGTGTCCGTGTCACTACGTAAGCCGCATTGTCAATTACATATCGTTACTTTAGTTAGCGCCACTGCCGGGTTTCTCTCGTAATTTATATTCTCGAGAAACACACACCGGAGCGACGTTAAACTCAATTGTTACTTGTCTCATCTTGCGCGAGATTGGAATATGAGGATTCTATCGCGCGCGCACGCATTCCGTTATTCATTTCCGAATGCGCGAATGATCCATCGCTTTGGCTTGAATGCGAGCGTGGAATAGCGTCTATGTATAGATTCGGCGAGCAACACATTAGCAACGTTCATCGTGAAATCGCTGTGTCTGTTACGCAAACACGAGGCTATAGGCGATTTGCATCGACTCTACGCTCACTAACATGACCCGGCGCGTTTCAGCCGAGCGTTATTTCGCGCGCAACACCATCCGGCGATTCACCGGGGAATCGAAAGCTAGGCTATTTGCATGCAGGCGCTCGCGCGTCCATTTCATTCTCGTTCGTTGTTTGAGGTAGGCTGCTGTGGTAGCGTCGACCGACGGCAAATCTCCTCATCTTTCCTTTCCGCATTGCATTAGCGCATATGGATACCGATAGAGTCGTGCGACGCCGTATAACAGATTGGCTCAAGCGACCGGGCGCGAGTTACATTTATTTCATCACAGTTTCACTCGCTCCGCGAGACAGCTGATCAACGACACACGCGAGCATTTAGCCTGTGCATATGAGTGTTATTAGCGTTATGTCGAGACGGGTTGTGGTAAAAAGGTAAAGGCAAAAGTCGAAACTGATGAGTTTACGCGTCAATTCGAAATTTCTATTATAGTTCACACGTCTTTACCAATAGACCTTCAATCATTTTTCGTCAAAACACTAAAGTCTATATATAATTCTAGATACCTATAGACACATGTCTTAGCTATACTCTCTGTGAATATTGAGTTTATTGACGCGCGATTAGTCAATATATTAGCAAATATATGCGTACCGTATCTCCCGTACCGGCCTGAATATAGACACTCCCGAGATGGCTACGGATATTGGTGAGGGCGGAGTGACGTCACTTCCCCTTAGTGGGACTCAACAAACCTTCAAACCTGAGAACAAACGCCATTTGTAAATGTTTTGTCTTGGTTTATGATCGGTAGATAAGCAAGTTTTCTGATGTATTTTTCATGAAAAACACATTTTACTCATTAATATAAATTATAATAGCACTATAATTGCAATTCTTTGTGTAAATGTGTTATTTTCATCTTAATCCTAAAGTTATGAGAAGGTCTGGGCTCTCGTAATACTACATACTCAAACCACAACTCATTACAGGGCGCGGCCATTTTAGAGTAACTAAAAACATGGATTGCAAAACCAGTAACCCACACAAAATACACTTAATAAATCAATTAATAAAATCAAAAAGAAAAAAGTCTATCAGTATTAAAGTACGGATAAAAGGATAAAGTTGAGATAAATACATGAACAATTAAACTAGAATACGAATGGAAAATAACTCGGCCGGTACCAGCGGATGCAAAAAGGCTAAATGTAAACAAACGGCGTCGTCAAGGCGGTGTCCCGGTATATTTCTCAGCCGGGAAATAAGTCGACACTCTGTGTTCTGCGCATGCGTCCACACCCGGTCAACAAATTTACCGTGTGAAGGCCACGTGAAATTTCTCAGCCGGTAAATAAGTTGACGCTACATTTCCCAGCTAGTTTAGACTAGTAGGAGAAATTTCCCAGCTAGTATATACATTATCCAGCTAATTTAGACTGGTAGGAGAAATTTCCCAGCTAGTGTATACATTTTCTAGCTAGTTTAGACTGGTAGGAGGAATTCCCCAGCTAGTTTAGATAGTAGGAAAAATTTTCCAGCGTATGTATGCATTATCCAGCTAATTTAGACTGGTAGGAGAAATTTCCCAGCTAGTGTATACATTTTCTAGCTAGACTGGGATGATACGAAAAATTCCCAGATAGTGTATACATTTTCTAGTTAGTTTAGACTGGTAGGAGGGATTTCCCAGCTAGTTAAGATAGTAGGAGAAATTTTTCAGCTCGTGTATACATTATCCAGCTAATTTAGACTGGTAGGAGAAATTTCCCAGCTAGTGTATACATTTTCTAGCTAGATTAGGATGATACGAGAAATTCCCAGCTAGTGTATACATTTTCTAGCTAGATTAGGATGATACGAGAAATTCCCAGCTAGTGTATACATTTTCTAGCTAGTTTAGACGACATACTACCTAAATTTACACTAGCTGGAAATGTCTCCGGTTTCAGTCCGTAATGCTAGCTGGATAATGTATTACACTAGCTGGAATTTTGCCTACCAGTCTGTGTGAAACTAGGCCAGGAATAAGTATATACACAGTTTTAATGACACATGTACAACTACTATACTTACTACTACTACTAGACTACGTACTACTCTGACTATACTATACTTACTACGTACTACCCTATCTACTACTACTACTTACTACTACTACTACTACTACATACGTACTCACTGCAACTACTATACTACTACGACTGCGTACTACTGACTAGCTACCTACCACATACTACTACTACTACACGATACTACTGAATACTGATATAACTAATTGATATATTAATGATACAATTACAATTACTATCATAAGGGAGGGGCAAGCTGAGTCCCCCGTGTTTTGCATCGCTGTACCGGCCGAGTTATTTTCCATTTGTATTCTATGTTTAATTGTTTATTTATTTATCTCGCGCCTTATCCTTTTATCCGTACTTAATACTGCTAGCTTTTCCCTTTTTGATTTTATTAATTGATTTATTAAAGTGTCTTTGTGTGGGTTACTGGTTTTCCGATCCATGTTTTAGTTACTCCAAAATGGCCGCGCCCTGTAATGAGTTGGTGTTGAGTTATGTAGTATTATCAGGAGTAAAGATATATATAGCGAGGAGTATGACACTCCAAACAGCGAAATTCAACATTGCTTGGCCTTAATCTTGTTACGATGATATATTACGTGCAACCATCAAAAGAATGCCACCTGTGCGGCAGGATAAGATATATAAGAGCCTATATTATATAATGACATTATATCATACACACTAATAGTATTATCTTATATCTGATACACACATATATACACACGTATGATTACACACATATATATATTATCCTATATAATAAATATTCTATATTCTTACTCCTGCTGCCAACAGGTCGGCATTCTTGGTCAACAGACAACCATTCCTCAAGCCTAACCACTGTGTGTAAGTAAGCCTAGCGAAACGGTGAAACCCAACACGCATAGTCAAGACGTTACGTAACCAGCTGTGAACGTCAAAGCTATATCTCATGTAAAAAGAAGAGGTATGGAAACAAAGTAAGAGTTTGACGGTGTGGCGGTGCGGATGGCCAACGACGGTAATTTAGATGTAATTTTTATCGAGTTGCAGTAATATACTTCAATGGTTAAGAATTAGGCAAGCAAATGTTGAATCTCACGTGTTTGGAGTGTCATACTCCTCCTATATTATCTTACCCTGGTTTATGAGAGCCCAGACCCTCTGATTAACAAAAGAAAAAAAAAAAAAATTTTTTAAAAAAATAAAAAAGATAT
>NW_014577438.1:62391-67391 GCF_000485595.1 Priapulus caudatus
TATGTAGTATATCGGCGTCACTTGCATGCTGCGTTAATGAATCACAGTGCAGCGCGCTCTGGTAGCGCGCGCTTGCTTCGTTCCCCGAGTGCGTCCCCACCTAACTGTTGCATTATATCGTCGCAGACGTGCTATTGCATTGTGCGTATATACACTCCCCTTGCAGTTTACACGGCAGTCGTTTAATTGCACTCTCGCGCATTGCAATATTAATCCCGGGCGCAGACGGACAGAGAGCAGGAGAGAATGAGACAGAGACAGACAAAGAGAGAGAGCGCGAGAGAGAGAGAGAGAGAGAGAGAGAGAGAGAGAGAGAAAGAGAGAGAGAGAGAGAGAGAGAGAAAGCGGGGAGACCGCAAAAGAGAGTGTGACAGAAACAGGGAGCGAAAGACCGGGGGGACCGCAAGGAGAGAGAGAGAGAGAGAGAGAGAGAGAGAGAGAGAGGCGAGGGAGAAAAAGGGTGAGAGAGAGAAGGGAAAATGGGGAAGAAGCTAAAAGCTAGGCGTTCAATCATCGCGTAATTTGTTTGTGAGATGCGACACGATGCCGGTGGTAATTGAATCACTATAACCCCTTTATCGAGCGCATGGTAAGATACTGAGTCCGACTGCTAAACTGAGGGTTTATTTCCATGCGTGTCGAGTAGCACGCTCAGCTGTAGCTAGTGGTGTAAACGTTCCACGGCTGTTTAATATACTACACGCAAGCGCGCACACACATGCATGAACACACACGCACGCTCACACTTGCTCACGAACGCACGCACGCACACGCGTACGCGCGTACTCACTCATCTACGGACTTATACGCACGCACACACACCAACACGCACACTCAGACTAATATACCACGCACGCACGCACGTACGCACGCGCGCACGCACGCACGTACGCACGCACGTACGTACGTACGTACGTACGCAGTGCGCGCAAACTCACCGATAAAGGATATGTGGCGATAAAGGTGACAGAGTGTTGCACATTGTTGTCAGTACGGATGTTGTCACGACCCGACCTCGTTGTGTGAGATCGCGCGGAAAAGAGATATCTATATACGAGATTGCTAGAGAAAGAAAGAGATGGAGATAGAAGGAACATAAAGAATGTACGAGAGAGCGAGAGGGATAAGAAGAGAGAAATATATCAAGATTTCTTGCGAAGGATTCAGAAACATGTAGGGAGAGAAAACACGCGATGGAGAGAGAATGGAGAGGGGAGGCCGGGAGAAGGAGAAATGATAAGAAAAAACGTACGCAGTACGCACACGCATGCACGCACGCACGCACATGCACGCACGCACGCACGCACGCACGCACACACACACACACACACACACACACACACACACACATATATAGAGTGATGAGAGAGAGAGAGAGAGAGAGAGAGAGAGCCGCGAGCGAGAGAGAGAAATATAGAAGAGAGAGAGCAGAGAGAGAGAGAGAGAGAGAGAGAGAGAGAGAGAAAGAAAGAGAGAGAAAGCAGCCGATAGAGACAGAGAGAGAGAGAGAGAGAGAGAGAGAGAGAGAGAGAGAGAGAGAGAGAGAGAGAGAGAGAGAGAAAGTAGAGGTGCAGAGATGCAAATAAAAGGAGATTCCTGGCCGGAACCTGCCAGTTCCGCGTTGAGCATCGGATGTGGAGGTTGCGAAGGAAGCCGACGACATGTTGCAAACGACCTGCTACCGGGTAATGCGTAGAACGACGCAGCTGTTAGAAGTGAAGGCAATGCGTCTCCTGATTGCTTTCCCCAGCCACTGTCACCGCCACCTCGTCCTTACTTATCGGGTGTGTCATCAGTTACAGTTAGAATTTGTCACGTTTTTTCCTTCTCTTCCTGCCCCCTTCGTGCTCTTTCTCACCTTTCCTTCTCCTCTGTATACCCCATCTCGCTGTCTCTACTGCGCACCCCTCTCATATCTCTCTCCGTCTCTCTCTCTCTCTCTCTCTCTCTCTCTCTCTCTCTCTCTGTCTCCCTACTGCTTATCCCACCTGACATCAATCTCTCGCTCGCGCCCTTTCTCTCACCCGGCTCTCTCTCTCCCTCTTTCTTTTTCACGTCCTTCACCCCTCTCTCTATCTCTATTTCGCTATACTCTCTCCTTTAGACACGCGTTGTCCGACGCTTGCTGGGAATCCTTCCCGGTGGATGAAAGGCACGCGTACGTAGGTATACGTGTCAATACGTGTCACACATACGTACATTTTTTTTTCTTATTAAGATAGTTTTACATTGTAAATATGGTCATTAATTGTTGAGTATAATAAAGGTAAAAACACATGAGTACTAATAATACTTTTAAACTGAGCTGAATTGAATACAAATACGCGCACTTATGCCCCCCACCAAAAACACACACACACACACACAAACAAACACACATCCACACATGCACGCCCCCTCCCACACACACACACATGCGCGCGCATCTCCTATCCGATCTTGTTATAATCATAGTATATGTCCGTTGGCGTATCTAAGTTAGTAGTGGGCGTTCTATTTACGAAAACCCTCTAACAAAATTGACCGGGGCCTGCCAGAGACTGCTAGATCTAGCGTAGCTATAACGGGAGAGCTTGCGGGGAGGGGACGTTCATTGCATTTCGCTAATTTTAGCGCATTAACAATTAACAGAAGTAAATGGCGGAGACGTAGTCGAGTGACCTTTATCTGATGGTTTTAAAAATGCGCAAAGAGCAAGTGCATTAGGCGGGTCTGCGTCGCATGCGCGCCTACACATCACCCTATCGAACTATCGTGGCCCATCGACACGTCGTATACGTACTTAGGAGAGGGATTGCCAGCGAGTGTCGAACGCGGCGCGTCTAGGCGCGCGAGAGTGAGAAGGTCGGGGCGAAAGAGAGATAGAGCGAGAGATAGATAGATAGATAGAGAGAGGGATAGATAGATAGAGAGAGAGAGATATATATAGATAGATAGATAAATAAATAAGTAAATATATATACAGATAGATAGATAGATAGATAGATAGATAGATAGATGAATAGATAGATAGATAGCTAGCTAGCTAGCTAGATAGATAGATAAATAGGTAGGTAGATATATGCACTGATATTATGAGAGCTGTAGGGACAACGCTTCACGACTACGCGCAGACGCCGGAGTGCGATTCGCCACCGTTACTTTTCCCTGCGATTGATAAGTATTTTACTGATCTGAGTGCCGGCTATACACTCAGTCAAAGTTCCACGCGTCCCGCGTCTTGCCAGCTCGCAATGGCTCTAAGACCTCACGCAGAGGCGCGAGAACGACGGGACATCCTAACCGGGATTCCACACGTGCACCGGCTTGGCATCTTGTATAAACAGCGTCTCATGCGCTCCTCCTCCTCCTCCTGCTGCTGCTGCTACTGGCTGTTGTTGTTGCTGTTGCTCTGGTGCTGTTGGCGTCGGTACTGCGCGAGTAATCGTGGTAGATCAAATTTTCTCCGCCGACGCGCGGTGTACGGCGGACGGCGTACGATTTATGGACAAGCATTCTGCTTCATAATTCGAGAAACCAAGATTTCTCGCACGAAACCAGGTTTCGTGCTCAAAAAACTAGGGGTGTGTGCCTCAAAGAACCAGGAGTTGCTTGCCATTTTGAAACTTAAGTTTCGTGGCACGGAAACCTGGTTTCGAAGCCCTATACGCAGTTATTAGCTTGGATTACTGTTTCTTGAACAAAAAACTAAGTTTTGGAGCACGACCTAGGTTTCAGCAAGAAACCCACTTTCAAACGCGACCATTTGTATATGAGGATTGCGAGAAAACCACAGGTTTCCCGCACGAAACCAGGTTTCGTGCTCACAAAACCTAGTTTGCATGAAACTAGGTTTTTTATGCTGAAACTGGGTTCTAGCCCTTATAACCGCAGTTATAAGCTGGAAATTTAGGTTCTTAGAGCAAGAAACTAGAGGTTTTGGAGCAAGACTAGGTTTCAAGGCAGACAGCAAGAAACCCACTTTTAACCGCGCCATTCTGTATCATAATTTCGAGAAACCAATAGTTTCGAGCGACGTAAAACACAGGTTTCGTCTCAGGCGAAACAGGTTTCTGGCATGAAAAATAGAGTTTTCGTGGATGAACTGGTGTTCTAGCTATACGCAGTTATGCTGGAATCTATAGTTTCTTTGAGCAAGAAACTAGGGTTTTGGGAGGCCATAGAACCAATGTTCAACCGGCCATTCCTGATATTTATAATTTCGAGAAACATAGTTTCGGGGCGACGAAACCTAGTTCGTTCGTTGCTGATAGGCCCGTATCTAGGATTCGTAATCCGAGAGTTGACGTCAGGTAGACTTCGCACTCGGGTGCGCAGACTGCTAGTAATACTATAGAAAATAAACATAGCATAGACGCAAAAACGAACTAAACTACAGAACATGCAGCAGACTAGTTAGGCTAATTAATTCATATTTGTTATAAAATAAAATTAAATATGCTGTTGTATTAATGTATGGAAGTGTACGTGCGTTTTATTCTGCGTGTTACCCGCGTGAAGAGCGTGTACCGCGTGTACGTTGAGATATACAGCGTGACCCGCGTGCACGATGCGATGTCACTAGGCGTGTACGTGCCGTGTGCCCGCGTGTACTCGCGATGTACGTGGTGACTCGCGAGCTGCAGGAACGCTGTGTACGTCTTGCGTGTAACGGGTTGCAAGCCTGTTACGTGCTTACGCACGCTGTACGCGGTACAACGCACGTAACGCACGTTGACACGCGATGTGTAAAGGTACACGCAGCGTAGACGCGGGAATACACGCACGTATCACGCTGGTACACGCTTACTGCGGGTAGCAGCCCGTACGCTTGATACAGCCGACGTACCCGCCGCCCCGCCGGCAGGCACAACGACGGTACACGCCACGGTACACGCACGGTATCACGACGTACACGCAGTGGGTACACGCAGTACAGCAGTACACGCTGGTACACGCAGTAGCACGCGGGCACCACACGTACCGCACATACACGCGCGGTACACGCACGTGCACGCGGG
>NW_014577438.1:72391-76887 GCF_000485595.1 Priapulus caudatus
TTACATTGTCGTGCCCTGGTACATTGCCGTAGCGCGCACACTTGTAACACTTGTACATTGCACATCCCGTACAATTGTCATCGCCCTTGTACATTGGCCACGTCCCTGTCAATTGCCCGTACGGCGGCAGCATTGTAACACTACTGTACATTTGTACACGTGCCCTGTACTTGTCGTGCTCTGTAATTGTCAGCGGTGTGCGAGATCACAACGGGTGTAGATCGTGCATGACGCGGTGTGCATATCACACAGGTTAGATCGTGCATGACGCGGTGTGTCATTATCACACAGTGGTAGTATCGTGCATGACGCGGTGTGGCATTATCACAACGTTGGATCGTGGGCTGACGCGGTGTTCATTATCACAACCGGGTAGTCGTCGATTCGCTGCATACACACGTACGGCATGACGCGGTGTCATTATCACACGTTATAGAGTGCATGGACGCGTGTTCATTATCACCACGGTATATGATCGTGCATCGACCGGTGTCATTATCACAACGGTAATAGATCGTGCATAGACGCGGTGTGGCATTATCACACGGTATGAGATCGTGCATGACGCGTGTGCATTATCGTGCATGACGCGGTGTGCATTATCACACGGTGTAGATCGTGCATGACGCGGTGTGCATTATCACACGGTGTAGATCGTGCATGACGCGGTGTGCATTATCACACGGTGTAGATCGTGCATGACGCGGTGTTCATTATCACACGGTGTAGATCGTGCATGACGTAGTGTGCATTGTCACACGGTGTAGATCGTGTATGACGCGGTGTGCGTTGTCGCGCAGTCTACATTGGGTAAATAGTTTGTGCGGGATACATAGAGTCACACGGGGTACATAGTTCATGCATTGTCAAACGGAGCACACTGTCACACGGTGTGCATTTTCACATTATATATATTGTACCATGGTATACGTTGTAGTATGGTATACATTGTCACATAGTATACAATTCTACGTTGTATACATTTTCACATGGTCTACACTGTCATAGTTTCACGGCGCGCACACCCACGCGCGCATACACACATGCGCGCGCACACGCGCACACACATCCGCCTACATACCCACCTACACACACACGCGCGCGAACGCGCGCGCGGCGGAGTGACTGTGTATAAGCGGTCGGTTCCCGGCTATCCATGTGACGACCTCCTACTTTGCTGCTTACCGCTTGCTCCACCAGCGCACTTACGATAGCCGAGAAATGATAATCGAAGTTCAAAACTCGGGATCTAAGATTCGAAATTCGAAATATATAAAGCGCGTTCCGGACCAAACAGAACACGTGTTACATTTTGCTCATCGGCTGTTATTGCGAATTCGATCGTTATTTGTACTCGAAATTCAACGTTCGAAACACGAAATGCAAGTTATGATTGAAACTTACAGGTTTTCATACAAACCTCTCTCTCGCTATCGCCGTTCTTTCGTTCGCAACTAGCGACGCGTTGCAATCTCCGCTGAATTGCATTATAGCGGCTGAGCAGCACGTATCCCTAATCCATCGGCAGCTGTTGACGGTGAGCCGTTACACCAAGATTACGAGCAGCCGCTTCACCGCCGTGTCTTTGCACGCTCGGATATAAACACACTCACCGTCATGCCCGCCCACGCACACACACGTACGCGGGCGAAAGAACGCGAGTGTTGATTAAACAACCAGATCGCTTCTCGTTTGTTTTGGCACAAGACATGCAGCAGATGGAAAAGGGGCGAAAGGAGGAAGAAGAGGAGGAGGATTAGGAGGAGGAGGAGAATGATGATGATAAGGAGAAGGAGGGGGATGAGGAGGAGGAAGAAGGAGAGGAGAGAGAGGAGAGGAGGAGGAGGAGGAGGAGGATGAGGAAGAGCTGGAGGAGAAGGGAGGACGACGAAGAGGAAGAGGTGGCGGATGCGGAAAAGGAGGCGAAAGAAAAGGAAGAGGAAGAGAAGGATGAGAACCAGCAGCAGCATCAACAGCAGGAGGAGCAACAGGCGGACGACGATAATGATGATAACGATAAAGGTCATGATGGTGGTGATGATGATGATGATGATGATGATGATGATGATGACGATGATGATGATGATGATGATGATGATGATGATGATGATGATGATGATGATGATGATGATGACGATGATGATGATGATGGGGGGGGAGGAGGAAGAGGAAGAGGAAGAGAGAAAGGAGAAGGAAGATGATGAAGCAGAAGGAGGAGGAGGAGGAGAAGAAGGATGAGGAGTAGATACAGGAGAATGCGGATTAAGAGGAGGGGAGGAGGCGGCGAAGAGGAAAGATGGCATTGAAGATAATGGTGATGATAATGCGTGGGTGGAATAGGAGAACGTATGAGTGGAATAATGCGAAGCTGTGGAGAAAGAAAGGGTAAAGAAAAAATTAAAAGGAAGGCAGGGTGGGAAAGTGGGAGCCGACGGAGGATGGCCATAATTTCCCGCTGGCACGTCGCGCCCTAGATATGCGGGCGGGCGTAGCGACGAGCATAACATAAGTCATCGGCATAACAGCGTGACGCTCGTCAAACAAAGCTGAGGCGTGTAAGTAAGACTATAAGCACGTGATATGTGCGCGTGCGTGCATGCGTGCTGTGCGTGCGTGCGGGCACGCGGGCGTCTCACGCCACGCAAACACGAAGAAATGATATTAAAATCACAACTCGCGCCGACTCGCTGATGCGCAAACATATTGAATAGTCTGGTAAAAGTGGAGCGGATCTAATTACATTCGGCGAGAGAGAAAGAGAACGAGTGAGAGAGTCTGAGAGACAGAAAATATAGAAAATGAGGGAGAGTGAGACAGGGAGGGGAGAGGTGGGAGGAAGGGAGGAAGGGAGGAAGGGAAGGAGGCAGGGATGAAAAAAGCCAGGTAGGAGGGGAGGAAGAGAGGAAGGGAGGAAGGGGAGGGAGGGAGAAAAGAGGGAAGGAGGGAAAGATGGAGGGACAGAAATCGACTCGCCGTTTTAATATGTAATACCTAAAAAAATACTCCACATTATTACGGCGCTGCGGCTGTACATATTCCCAGGCAGTAGGCAATAAGATGCATGCGCGGGCAGTAGCAATTACAATAAGCCAGCATAAATTAACAGCACGCGGGTCTCTCTCTCATGTTGTCGCTCTCAGGTGCGAACACAGACGCTCACCCCTCGCGCATATTTCCGCCTTCACGGCTCGGCAGCAGCAGGCGTTCCCTTGGTGGCAAGGCGCGGTGACTAATTAGTACGGGTTATGACACGCTGACTCTCTCACGCCCGCGCTCTTCAGTCTCACGCTGCAAGAACGAATTTGCGCTGTAATAAGCGGTAGCCGCGTTTACTTTGTCGGGAGAGTAAACAATGACGTCGCACCGCGGCGGCTGCTGCTACTACGAATGCTGCTGCTGTGCTACTGTTACTGTTACTATTACTACTGCTGCTAATGCTACTGTTACTGTTGCTACTACTACTACTGCTAATGTTACTGTTACTGTTACTACTTCTACTGCTGCTAATGCCACTGTTACTGTTACTTCTACTACTGCTAATGCTGTGTTTACGATATAGCTTAGCCGGTGATATATCTGTATTTTATGTTTCGTCGTTTGTTTGTTTGTTTTCTTTTGATTAACAGATGACTAACGTGTTTTAAGCGGTAAGGGGTATCCTTGTTTCGCCATCCATCCCTAGCCTTTCCATGCCGATTCGAGTTGAGTTACCGTTGCAGACTGTCGACCCCCTCCTGTGATACGAAAATGAGCGCTCATTTTCACTAGACAGCGGCAGCAATATCTCCCTCAACTCGTTTCAAAATCGGACTTTCCATCCCTTCTCGGACCTCAAGGATTTACCTCACCATCATGACACTGTTTGATGTTGCAGCTTTAGACTAACGTTTTTAACTTTTAATGTTTTTTATGTATAACTGTATTTTCGTGGGACACGAATTATTTCGAGAGGGAAGGAAGGATTGTTGTATCGTAGGGCTGTGGGCTAATTAGGGCTTTGCGACTAATTGTCTAAACTTCTAACCCTAGCAAGTTATTGTAATGTAACCCACCGCGCGCACCCTAACCCCATAGACCCATGACGGTGATTGGCCGGGGATCGGATTGAAATACGCCGGGCGGTTTTCGAAAACATAAATAGACACGGACTAAAGATCAGTAGTGACCTACCCAGGAGACATACGTGAGTATGGACTTTCCTATCAAGATGTAGTGGACGAAGGCGAGACACGGGGCCTAGGCTTGGGTGCCTATAGGTTGCCGTATGTATATATATATATTTGTATGTGTTTACTAATAAAGTCAGTCTTCAATAACAAATTCTGCGACTGGATCATCTTTACTCTTTGCTATAATCTGCTACCATTTGCAATCATCTACGATGCTACGATGCCGGAGCGGAGAAAACAACAACTTTTCCCAGTACAATACTACTACTACTACTACTACTACTACTATACTACTACTACTACTACTACTACTACTACTACTACTAC
>NW_014577438.1:77360-79406 GCF_000485595.1 Priapulus caudatus
CAGCAGCAGTAGCAGCAGTAGCAGCAGCAGCAGCAGCACCAGCAGCAGCAGCAGCAGCAGTAGTAGCAGCAGCAGCCGCAGCAGCAGCGCTTACAGCAGCAGCAGCAGCAGCGGTCACGACAGCAGCAGCAGCAGCAGCAGCAGCGCCTACAGCAGCAGCAGCAGCAGCAGCGGTCACGACAACAGCAGCAGCAGCAGCGCCTACAGCAGCAGCAGCAGCAGCAGCGCTTACAGCAGCAGCAGCAGCAGCAGTAGCAGCAGTAGCAGCAGCAGCCGCAGCAGCGGTCAGGACAGCAGCCGTAGCAGCAGCAGCCGCATTGGCCACGGCAGCAACATCAACAAGAACAACAGCAGCAGCAGAGTTACTAAGATCCGTGATTGCTGGCAATATTTAGGTCGACTCGTTTTTCGCGGTTGCTCGGCAAATAGCTTCGGTAAAAATACTGCGCAAAGGTCGCTACAAAGAGTGTATACGTAGATAATCAGCAGAATGTCGACACACGCACACGTACACAAACACGCGCACACGCACACGCACGCGCACGCGTGCGCACACACACACCACCGCACATATGCGCGAGGAACGTTAGCGCTTCGTTTGTTCTCTCTTGAATATCGAATGTTCGTTCTCGAATACTTTTCAGACATTAACCTATATGCGCCTTCGAAGTCAGTAAAATATGTAACCGAAGCGCTCTATAAACATATCTAGCAAGTCTATGTAACTATAGTCAGGAGTGGATAATAGAGATCTCTAGAGATCTATAGAGATCTAGAGATCTATAGAGATATCTAGTATTTTTAATTTCTGTACGATGTTTATTCAGGCCTGGTGCCTATGGACGCCCTCTACTTTTATACACACCACCCGTATCCTTGACGAGCACATAATGTTACCACCAAAGGGCGACGTCGTCGCCGTATTGTATCAGCGAGTTGTATTAGCAGCGTAATCGCTCGAATAATTTGTTATCAATTGTAATTGACGAATGCGCGCTCCCCACTCACCTGCATTCGTTCCTCAGGCTTATGCGTGCGCGCATTTAGTTTCGAAACGTGTACAAGTGCGACACGGTAGTTATGCGTCGAAAGCCTTCTATCATGATTATACCGTCTATACATCGTCATCGACCTTCAGAAGAAAGAGGAAGAAGGGGAGCAGGGGAGGGAGATGGGCGAGAAAGGAAACGAGAATAGAGGGAGGGGCAGAGAGAAGAAAGAAAGAGAGATAGAGAGAGAGAGAAGAGAGAGAGAGAGAGAGAGAAACTACTATACTACTACTACTACTACTACTACTACTACTACTACTACTACTACTACTACTACTACTACTACTACTACTACTGCTGCTGCTGCTGCTGTGCTACTATTAGTGTTACTACTACCACTGCTAGTAATGCTACTGTTACTACTACTGCTGCTGCTGCTACTACTGCTACTGTGGTTACAGCTGCTGCTGTTGCTGCTACTGTTATATCAAGAGCGTATAAAGAAGGTATATTCTTTATACGCTCTTGGTTATATCTACCGACCTACGCGCCCGTTGCTAACACCGTCCGGACTAGCATCTAATAACCCGTGACTAGCCAGGCGCAGTGAAATCTAGTCGCGGCAAACCATTACGGCGAAAACGTCTATTGGGTGACCGACGCACGTGAAAGCCCGCGTAATGGTCGCGGTGCAGTCGTTTTCCTCGTCGCTACCCGTTCCCGTAGAACGAGCGGAATTCATGCGCTACCGACGTCATCGCGGTGCTGCAAGAATGTGCAGCAGCAGCAGCAGCAGTAGTAGTAGCAGCAGCAGCAGCAGTAGCAGCAGCATCAGCAGCAGCAGCAGTAGCAGCAGCAGCAGCAGCAGCAGCAGCAGTAGTAGTAGCAGCAGCAGCAGCAGTAGCAGCAGCATCAGCAGCAGCAGCAGCAGCAGCAGCAGCAGAAGCAGCAGGAGTAGTAGTAGTAGCAGCAGCAGCAGCAGCAGCAGCAGCAGCAGCAGCAGCAGCAGTAGCAGCAGCAGCCGTAACAGCAGCCGTAACAGCAGTAGTAGCAGCAG
>NW_014577438.1:85505-117895 GCF_000485595.1 Priapulus caudatus
ATCTATCTACATCGTATCATCATCTATCTATCTATCTATCTATCATTATCTATAACTAATATATCCATCTGATGAAAGCATCAAGAGAGCAGAAAGAGAGAGAGAGCAAGAGACGCAGAGAGAGAGAGAGAGAGAGAGAGCGGAGCGAGAGAGGCGGTGAGACATCTGATCAGCAATTTTGCCTTATCACATATTCCTCTTTCTAAAATGTGAAAACACTTTCCTCGTCGTCAATGCGGGAAACAGGGTGCGACTATATTTCACGACTGAAATTGATTGCGCACGAACTGGTGCCAGGAAACAGGAACCGGAAGCGTTTACCGCCCACAGTTCACGATGATCGGGATGTAGTGGTCAGTCGTGCAGCGCGATCACGTTTTTCAGCATGGCCGCTTAATCATGACAGTGAGAGAAACCTCGACCGAGGGAAAAGGCTGTCTGCAAAAGCAGCTCTCGCTAAAGATGTCTGCACATATTCTCAGGCGTACTCACAACTCCCATCAAAGAAACAGGAAGAGCGCAAGAGAGAGAGAGAGAGAGATATAGTGTGTGTGTGTCTATGTGCGAGACCGACGCACGCACGCAGGCATGCACGCACACACGCACGCACGCGCCGCACACACAGCACACACACACGACACACACACACACACACCAACACACACAACACACAGCACACGCACACACACACAACCACACACACACACACACAACCCAATACAACATACCACGCACGCGATTATGCACGCAGCCACGCACGCGCGCCGCAGCACACACATGATAATATATGTGCATTCTCTCACACTATATATATATTATACTATATCATATATTATTATCTAGTATTGAGCCTCTATAAAAATATAGATGTTTATTCTAATAATCTGGGTTTGTTAAAAAAACAAACTTGATATTGATACGGCTGCCGCCAATATGAGCTGCATGGTTACACAGCGGCGCTACGTGCTCATGCGCCCACCGAGTCCACCTACAGGACCTACTCGCATGCCCCGCCACGTACGCGCACACACACGCATGCGCCGCCACGCACGCGCACACACCCTCGCTCGCACGCACGCGCGTCACACACGCATGCCCGCATGCACGCGCACATACACTCGTTCGCACGCACGCTTTCTCGCTCGCTCGCTCGTACGCTTTCTCGCTCGCACGCACGCACGCACGCTCGCGCAGGCAAGAGTCTCCCTCCTGTGCGCACTATGAACCGCCATTAGTCGCTATTCAACATGGGATTTCTCAATTCACGCCAATAAACTATTCTTGCCATGTTAGAGTCCCTCGTATGTGCTATAGTGACACATATATTTCATATACCATCATCGTATACTTCGTATAAATGCCGAATGAAAGTCGTGAGTGAAAACCACGCCAGGCTACACCGAAGAAGCCTCTCAACAACATACGCACGTACGTACGCAGGCACGCGCACGAGCACATCGTTGAATGTCAAATGCGCACATGCAAGTTGAATTGCTATTCGACACGCGTGGAACTCTTTAATACAAGGATTTCACATATTTTACCACCGTTTTTATAATTTGTCGACCGTTTCGATACTTGCCGGTACTCCTTGCGTAACACCAAATGTATTTAGTAAGGCTAACGTGCCATAGAACACCCGTACATTATTCCATTTACTAATATGTGCACCGATCTGCATTTCAAATTACATACATTTATTTACACAAGTTAACATCACTAGCGCGTGATTTGACTACACGTCGAGATAGGTACGCGTCTAGAAAAAGTTACGTCACATAAATACGTCACTTGTTTTGTGGCACCATTTGCATATTTCATTTTCGCGAATCTGAAGAACGCAGGCGCATCTTTGCTGCTCATTTACTGTGTTACAGCCTATAACAGCACAAACTCGTAGTAATGTTTATACCAAAGTAATGATCAGTAATATGTATGCTGACAGGTGAGACGAAATTTGTCTACAAATTCATTAATTTCTCGATATATTTGAGAGATGATCATGTTAAAGTCGACAAGTGACTCGTACGTCTATGTCGTGCTCTATCACAAGAGAGAGGGAGAGAGCGGCATTGAAATTTGAGTTTTAACTAAGTATGGCCACCAATAGGAAATTATTTGCTCTGTGATGCTTTTAGAGCGTGGATGGAAAAGGCTACCCAGCCATCTGGTACAGAAACTATATTGAAGCTCGGAGAGTGACATGCGTACTGCGTAAATATTTTAACTTAGGCTCCATTAGGTATATGCCCGTCCATTTATCACGGCAGCAATTTAAAAACGCTGACAAAGTTATTGAAAAAGTTACGGAGTCCTGTAGAAATAGCGCACAAACAAGCATTCACTAACGCACGTACATGTGCAGATAAATGAACGCTCACGCACGCCTGTATGCACAAGCGCGCACGCACGCACCTACCACGCGCGTGCGTGCATGCAACCACGCGCATGAATCAAACGACTATCATCAACAATTAAATCAATACACAAACGAACATATGTTAAACAAACACGCTCGCATGCCACATACTAACATGTGCACGTTGATATTTGCACGCACGCGAACTACATCGTTTAAACTTTTACGAGTTTTTGCAGGATCTTAGTCGCGATTAATGATCTCATTCTGAAAAATGGCGGAACTGTTAACTATCTGTGCACCACCACCTACTCGCTCTCGCCCCCATCTTTCTTTCCGATCTCGTTTTCTTTCTGTGCATCGCTCTCTTCTGCACGTACCCTCACACTGTTTCTCTCTCTTTCCCCTTTCTTCACCCCTTTTCTTTCCCTCTTTTCCACTTTCCAACCTCTTTCTCCCCCTCTCTCCCCGTCTCTCTTCCCACTCCCCTTCTGGTTCGCCTCATTCTCTCTCTACTATCGGCCTTCTCTCTGCCGCTTTCTCTCTCTACCCACTTTCACCCCCTCGCTCTATATCCACAGGTTCCACAAAACGCCATTAAAACCGCCACGAAATTTGCAGTCGCGAAACGCATCTGCTGTCTGTGGTCTGTTGTCTGCTAGTGTTATATACCGCCGGAGAGGAAACCGAACTACGGCGGGATAAAGCGCGGAAAATGTCAATTTCTGCTCAATTATCATTCGCAAGGAAAATGTTACCAGTTGATGGCTACCCCAAAGTGACTCGGTAATTTACGAAAACGAGCGAAATGAGAAGGCACCTATATAGTTAGTTGACGCAACAGTGCATTAGAAATGATGCAGCTATAACGACTAATGGTCACCGATATTTCGCCCTCTAAGTGCCTATATATACATAACGGATTTTAATGACTATGGGTACCATATTATTGCAAAATAATATTATCCCAGGCTAACATTGTCGTCATCGTCCTTATAGCAGCCTGATATAATTTACAACCCAAACGACATTAACGATAATTATGTTGACTGTAACTATAGTAACAACAACATCAGCAGGCAGAAAACTCACAATGCTAATGCGACCCAACCATAACACGAACGACATCAACCAACTCGCATCGACCACAGTACTCCGGCAACAACGATGACTATAGTGACAACGTCGACCGAGTAATAACAACAACAACAATGATGATGATGATGCTAATAAATAAAAATAATAATAATAATTGTAATAATCAAAATAATTGTTATTATTATTTCAAATCAACCGCGCCAGCCAATAGATCGCTAAATAACGTTAAGAAGAAAAAACAATAACAACAACAACCCATTCAGAGCTGCGTAGATTACCAATGTAGGATCATTTACTAGTACACAAACATTTAGATTCAGAACACACTAACCGTTCTTTGTCTTGATCGTGAAAATAAATGATAGCAATCTTATAACCTACTGAAATTCATGTTGGTCAAGACGCAATTACAGATATCATTAGATGAGCTTCATTTCTATAATTATAAAATTAATTCACCCGTGTCAAACTATATATATATGTGGCAGTGTTGTAGTCGAGTCCGCACCCCCCGAGTCCGAGTCCGAGTCCGAGTCCGAGTCCGCGCCACCCGAGTCTGAGTCCGAGTCCGAGTCCACACACCCGAGTCCGAGTCCGAGTCCAGTTTTGATTTAAAAAAAGGGGGAACAGACCGACAAGGCCTATCACTTCAATGTATGTGTTTGTTCAAAAATGGGAGATGTCTCCCATTTAGGTAGGAGTTTTAGTTTTAAATTCTTGTAAACTGCGTATTTACAATATGTACAGTTATGTACTATGTAGTGGCCTCGAGCCGGCTTCGACCCGAGTCCTCGAGTCCGGAAGGCTCGAGTCCGAGTCCGAGTCCGAGTCCGAGTCATTACACTCCGAGGCCAAGACTGAGGACGAGACCAAAGAAACCGGCCTCGAAGCCGGTCACGAGGCCAAGACCGGCTTCGAGACCTACAACACGGGTGTGTGGGCATTGCGTACGTACGTGTATAAATAAGTGTACGTGCGTGCGTGCGTGTATAGATATATGTATTGCGAGCGGGAAGGAATCTTTGTTCCATCGTTGTTTTCAGTGATGGATTGGTATCGGTAAGCAAACAATTTTATTTGCCGCGCCTAATGTAAATATAATTACTACGCACATAAATGTGTTTTGAAAAGGAAAATTGGCGACTAAAGCGATGTGATCGTGTGCAGCCGTGCGCGCGTGTGTGTGCAGAGGCGGGTTTGCGTGTGTATATGTGTGCGTGAGGTGCGTGTGTGTGTGCACGCATACGTGTACGTGCGTGCGCAAGAGCGTGTTTGCATGCGTATATGTGTACGTGCGCGAGAGCGTGTTTGCATGCGTATATGTGTGCGCGCGTGCATGTGTGCATGTGCAGGGGCGTGTTTGCGTGAGTATATGTGCGTGCGCGTGTGGGCGTGCGTATATGTCGTGTGCAGGGGCGTGTTTGCGCACGTACACGTGTGCGGCGGCGTGTGCGTGTGTGTGCGAACGTGTGTGTGTGTGCGCGCGCGTGTGTGTGTGTGTGTGCGTGCGTACATGCCGACAGTATGTACATGTGGCGTACATGCGTACAGTAAGCCACGTGGCAATGACGACCTATAAAATCGTACTTCCCGCGAAACAAATTCTCGTTAAAAAAAACCTCGGCGCATGTCATCGATGTCATTCCATTGTATGACGATTTCGATCATTTATCACTCCTTCAAAGGAACGTCAGCAGACTTGCGTCTGTCTCACAGAAATCCTGATTCACGCGCCCCATACAATTCGGCAATATTCTTCGTTATCTCCGGTAAGGTATCAAAAAAAGTCTATAAACACGGTCACGCCACCCCACCCCAAGCGAGCTGCAATATGCCTGACTATATTTCAAGCGATATACAATAACGCCCACGTCACCCCACCCACGCGATCTAACCCACTCTGTCTTACTCAGCAGCAATATGCTTTACTATATTTCAAGCGCTACGCAATAACGCGAGTTCTTCGTCTCACTCTCGTACATTCAAGCTCCGGTTTACAGACTGCGACAGACGGCTATCGACGAGCCTCTGATATGATATGATCTTTATCATTGCTACAATACGCACGACTATTATATATATATAAATTTGTCTACAAATTCATTAATTTCTCGATATATTTGAGAGATGATCATGTTAAAGTCGACAAGTGACTCGTACGTCTATGTCGTGCTCTATCACACAGTGGCGTATAGAACGTGTGGGTCTGATACACATCTGGCTAGACGTGCAGCTATCTCCGATCATGTGCTGACGCGAAACAGGCGTCATTATTTTTGCTCAGCATGTTCGCACCCGTAATGAGTGACAGTTCATTTATTTCTAGTCATTACGTCATTCTCATGTAGGCAGTAGGTGTCAGAATAATATATTCACAGCACAAACTACAGCGAGTGCAGATCAGCGGTGTAGTCACGATTAAACTGTGACAACAAACGTATAGCCACGATTAAACCGTGACAACAAACGTAGTTGCGATTAAACTTTGACAACAAACGTAGTCACGAAAAAACTGTGACAAGAAATGTAGTCACGAACAAAACGGGGACAACAAACGTAGTAGTCACGATTAAACAGTGAAAAAAGTATTTATTATTAAACCGTGACAACACAGATAGTCACTATAAATTTGTCACAACAACGTAGTTACTATTAAATTGCGATTAAGACATATTCACTATCAAACCGTGACAACAAACGTATTCACGATTGAATCGTGACAACAAGCTTGGTTACTATCAGGCAGTGGCAACAAAGATAGTTACTATCATATCGCGACAACAAACATATTCACGATAAAAACACGAGAGCAAACCTATAGTCACTATAAACTCGCAGTGATATAGGGTGGACGTTGTGGGGTTTTACGTAGCGAGCGCGGCTAGCCATAAATGTCTCAATCACAGAGAATTCCCACGGGTATGGATTCGAGAATGCGCGCTTTGATGCCTAAAAATCACTTCATATAAAGCTGTATTGAATTGCTAAATATTACATTAGCCTAATAATTCCGCGCTAGTTCCGTAACTCTTCGGCGAACAAACTATTGTCAATGACACAACTACTATAAATTTAAATAAAGGTAATATTGGGGACACCGTGTATGATCGGAGCGAAATTTGTATAGTATACATTTTAGATTCGCCTCGATTTGATCACAAACATTTCGAAGAATCTGCCGAAAAATGTTAGAATATGTAATTGCGTTTTTTTATCTGTCAAGTTAGGCTGGCTGCAAATTCCACTCGCGATATGCATGTAGGCTTTTATTATTCGCAACAACATGGCTCGCAGTTAGGGATTGTTTACGAGCCAACTCTAACTCTGCACCGCGTTTATTCTTTTCGCATGTTTGCTGTTGAGTTAGAATTGATCCCTCGCACCGCGTTTAACGATCAGCGTAATTGAATTTCGCGCTTGATAGCGTTCCTGATTTTTCATAGTGGTGAGGCGCGTTGTATATGTGTATAGTATATATATATATATATATATATATAATTATATCCAAGAGTTCATTAAATCATGCTAATGTACTCATGTAATTTAGCTTCGCTGTTAATTGGCCTTTAAACCAACGGAGAACATACTATCGCTAAGTTATACATTTCACAATGTTCGCAGGTTCTTAAATCTTTCATAGGTGTTTGTGTACTGAGCTCTTACGGTGTGCTCCGGGATAAACCAGTCGTGGAGACCCTTGTTGGAAACCTGCCTTTAATTTAAATGTTTTGTTTAAGTCATATCATATAATAGCACGATATTTTTGACAAAGATCCCGCGATCGCAATATCGGGAGAATAACCGTTCTGATTCCAGAAATTAACAGTTCCAGGCAAATAGAGGTCCGACGTGAATCCATATTAATTTGTTTTAGCAGGTTCGTATTAAGCAAATATTACCCTTATTAAATGCCACAGGTAAACAAACTCAGCGCACCCTATCGACAGAATGTTGAGCTTTCTGGTGGGATGCAATTAGACGGGTGGGCCGTGTTTTATTCTCTCTGTATTTCCTACTTTATATAAACACACCCACGTGGTAAGGATATCTTGTCCTAGCGTGTGTGCGTTACGCGGGCAGCACACTTCACCATTTTCGTTGCTCGTACAGGCAATTTTTGTGGTCGCCACAAAAATGGCCAAGTGTGCGGGGGCTGGCAACGACCACTCACCACGGAAATTTGGTGGTGACCACGAGTTGCCGAGAATCAAACCGGTTTGATTTCTCACCACGAAAATTGCTCGTGGTGGCAACTTGTGGTGAAGTGTGCTGTGACGCGGCAACGGCCACAAAAATTGTCGACCACGAAAATTGCCTGTACGAGCAACGAAAATGGTGAAGTGTGCTGCTAGCTTTACGCGAAAACACGTAATTATCTACATCAAACGTCGTTCCCATGACATAGTGACGCACACTTTCGGCAGTACGTGATTGTGTTAACAGCGCGGGAGCTATATATGTATATATCAGAAGTAGATAATAGGGAATTCCCTGTTATCTACTCCTGATATATATATATACCGGCATTCGTAGCATAGATATTTAGGCGTAGCTTCCGGGAACAGTAGACTTAACTAATATATTTTGAAATCATTGCGAAAAATTGAAAATCTGGAAAAAAGATATAGCGAAACATAGTCTCACTTAATAGCGGATATGTTACTGATTACACCAACTTAAAAAACCTAAAGAATTTATGCTGTTATGGCACAGGAAATTGGAATTCAACACATCGTAACACCATGACATATTTGATTATAGCGACACTTGATTTGCAAAAAACGCATTCGAAACAAGTGCACCCATAGTGCACCTGCTTCAAACAAAAGGGCATTCAATTCTGTGTAGTGAATTCGGTGCCAGAGATTCGCAAGAGATGGCGGTGAAAATCAAAACGAGTATTCAAAATTCGAATCGTGCATGTTTTGGTAGTACGAAGGTTCTAAGACATGTTAGCGTTACTTTAGGCATGTGCTGTTACTTAAGCAATAACGAAAAGTATCGTAAATTGGGGAAAATGATACGGGTCGGAAACTTTTTTTTGACATATCCGCGTGGAGAGATTGACAGACAGCTCTAGCCAATCACTGCATCGATGGGGCGTTTTAAACGCGCTACTTAGTAACAAAGTGCCGCAAAGTCGATGATTTGGCGCTCGCATGTTAAAAACACGTATAACCCGGATGAGATTTGCTGACTTAGCAATAGTATCTATGGGTAACTCAAAGGGATCGTAGAATTCCGCCGGTAGCTACATAATAACGCGGCAGACGCGCGTCTCGTCGGTTCGTTTCATAATCGGCAGCAAGGGTATAGGTAGAAAGGCTTCTCGGACTGTCACTCGTTCTATCATCGTGCTATCATCAAAAGTTCCTCGTTCTGTATCTCACGAGATATGTGTTCCGGAGTGTACTTGCTATACCAATTATTACATGCCAGCGCAAGGCTCGATACATCACCGTCTAATAATCGAGAAACATTGCTAAGCGAAACCTGCTACAAAAAAACAAAACAACGCAGCCACGAAGGGCACATGATCCATGAATGGGGAGAAAAGGACAAAACTCCACATTGGCCGTTTGGAAATAAACTGTCTCAGTAAGGTACAGTAATATAGTAATACAGGGTAATATAGTAATAGCATGTGTCACGTGGCATAAAACACCAATATTACTTGTGTGGAGAGCATTGTTGCCCACTGCGCGGTGCTGCCACGAAGTATAAACGCGGTATCTCGACAGAGAACCAAAGAAACTTGTGTCGACATTTCAAGTACCCGTTCGAACCTCAAAATTGTCTATAGGTGCGACAGGTAGGCCTACCTCCACGTGTTCTATCTTACACGATAGGTTACGTTTACCTTACGTTACATAATATGTTTATGTGATCTGCAGGTATACCATTACGCAAGATACATTTACGCGTTTCCTGGGACGCCATATGTCGTTAGTCGACAGATAAATATTGAATTCAGAAAATCTACGTTTCTTTTACGCGATTTTGCTGGCCGAATAGAGTGATATACCAGAACAAAATCGATCTGTCGTGTTCTATACACACACCGACAGCGTATATGAAGATATTTTCCGTGCACTATTGCGCGTGCGCCTTCATGTGTAGATTGCCTATGATCCATTCGGCCGTTGAACGGGCCTGGAACACCTATGATTTTCTGTCGAACATGCGATAGAGGTTTAATCTCGCATTTTCTTCATAGTCTATTATTAGTGACTTGAAACATAAATTTTTGCAGAACACCGTTTGTTTATCGTTCTTCGCATATTATGCACGTAACTTCCACGCTGAGCTGATGTTATATATAGCTAGGCTTAGCGTTATAGCGTTAGGCTATGGCGTTGTAAAATAACGTCATAAATAATTGCCAACAAATTTAATAATAAACGTCGCTCTACCTGACAGGTATTCCGCGAACATAATTATGAGCTTTAAACGATAATTGAATTCTCTGTGTGTACGTAGAACAAGGGCATACAGCCTTAATATTTCTAGTGCGAGCTTGCGTATATTTCAAACGACAAATTGGAATCAGACGACTGGGACGACTTGGCATTACGGAGGAATTTGATTCCACCCGGCTAGTTTTCATGGCTTTCGGCATAAATTTAAATATAAGATATCTAGGTATCCATATATATATATATATATATATATATATATATATATAGAAGTAAAATCACACACGAATGATATATATGAAATCACATCGTACACGAATTGAACAATGTCGCTTACGGTATAACGAGACTAAAGTAAACAATGTACCGCCTAAACGCGGGAGAAAGATTGAGTTTTACGGCGCACACGCGGCGATTTTTATCGACAGTACTGGCGATTTTGTTGCCAGCAACAAAGTCGCCGAGAAATCGCCACGTGTGCGCTGCACGGCGTCGGCAATTTTGACGCCAGAAACTCGTCGCTGGAATATCAAACACGTTTGATATTTGTTGCCAAGTCGCTGAACAATCGCTACGTGTGCGCTGACCAGGCGACGGATTCAGGCAACAGTTTTTGGATTAACCAATCAAATGCATGATTTGAAGAACGTGATCAAATATGGCAGCGCCCGTGGTGTGGTTTGAACAGGTCACGTACAGCTCATACAGTGGTATGTTGCTGACAGATGGTTGCATTGTCGCCGGGTGGCGCACACGTGGCGATTTTTATCGACAGTACTGTCGATAAAAATCGCCAGTACTGTCGATAAAAATCACCACGTTTGCGCCCGGCTTTAGGGCAACTACGTGCGGAGGCCGCCCAATCGCGTGCTTGTTGCGCATACAGCGTTGTGAAGCTACCAGCGGCTTGCATTACCGCGCAAATAACACGGGGCTTCACCCGGCCGGTGTGTTTGTGAGTGTCGAAGCGACGCACCTGTGTTATTTCTGCGGCCTGTGTCCATAGCAAACACGGGCAGTGTAATCCTCCCGGCGCGCCGTTTGCCGAGAATTACATGAACGAGTATTGCATGCGATGAATCGCTGCATGGTACTATAGAGTAAGGGAATACTAGATCTGGCTCTCGAATGACGGTGATGTCGATAGCAGCCAGCGTAGCAGCATGATGCGGGCGATGTCGCCGGCTGCTAACTATATCTGCCGTGGTGTGTTATGTTCAAGATTTACACACGCACACACGCGCGCGCACGCTCGTACGTACACATATACACGCGCACACGAAGCGCGCACTCCCAAACACGTTCACGCGCACGCACAAGCACGCGCGTAAGTCTGATAAAACTATAGGTAAAGTAGCGCATTTCGGCAGGGTTGTCCGAGACTCTAAACTCTATGGTGCACTAATGCATCAACCAGCCAGTGAAGCTAGACTTTGTCTAAAACACAGGACCTACAAATGCGAAAGTTTTTAATTTAGCGATTAATTTAGTGATGTTCCGGTAAACTCTGAAATACAACGATCTAATGATTTCTGTGATTTGCAATGAAACGTCATTATCATTAATTTACAATTCAAATTCAAAGTTATTTATTAGCTTATTACAGTTCAAGTAAGTAGTACTATTAGTGGTAAGAGCAGTATTGGTGTAGTAGTAGCAACACTAGCGCAAGCAAGTAGTAGCGTGTGCTCTTGTATTGTATACAGTTACACACGCATACCCACGGCGTTGTGCGCGCGTGTACGCGTGTGCATGATCGTGTGCGTGTATGCACGTGTACGTGGTCGTGTGCGTGTATGCGCGTGTACGAGGTCGTGCGTTGGCGTGTTTATGGCATGCTAACGATTTTATTCGACGCAATTAGAGAAGGTATATACGGACGCCCCTTTTCCAATTTCGAGTTTTCCATACCTTCGTTGACTGTCGTATGAAACGTGGATGTATGTGTATATATTGGGCATTAATTGCAATCGCTTGCCGTGCGTGGCCATGGCATGTTTCTATAATGATAATACCGAAGCCAACAAACATTGCCCCATTAGTAATTCAAATATTATCTAGGGAGAGAGAGCGTGCCTGTATAAGATACTGCGCGAAAACTTATTCCTCATGGTCATCCTCTGATGAAAGCAAACACAATGGCAAAGCTCCAGTTTACATAATGATAGCGATTTTACAATTCACTAAATAATGAGTTCATTTTACGGCTTGCATTTTCTTGCTATTCGATATTCGCGTAACTAGCATTACGCTATCTCGCTAAAATACCAGGTAGTATATACACACCGCCTACAGCAAAATTACTCGCCATTCAGACGTAAATGAATTCAAACCCAATGCACGCCGAGGCCATCCACGAGGTAATGCTTCGTCAACGTATATATGAGTTATTGGGTTATAGATAGACAATTAGCCGCACAGCCTCGCCGATTTAAAAGCGTCCCTTGTTAATCAGAACGCAATATGTGCAATACAACAATAGGACTGGGATGATAGTCAGCGAGAAAGAAGGGGAGAAAATGTGCGAGCATAAGGGAGAGAGAAAGAGAGAGAGAGAGAGAGAGAGAAAGGGAATGAGAGAGTGTAGATGGATAGAAAGACAGAGAAAGCGGGGTACGGGGTGAGATAGATAGATATAGAGAGTGATAGACAAAGAGATAGATGAAGCGATATAGAGAAAGAGAGAGAGATTAATAGATAGAGCGAGATAGATGGCTAGGAGTGACCGTGGGGAGGAAGGAAAGAAAGAAAGAGAGAGAGAGAGAGAGAGAGAGAGAGAGAGAGAGAGAGAGAGAAGAGATGTTGGGGTGGGAGAGGAAACGCATACTGCACAAATATGTGTAGAATCTAAATGAATGTAATAGTGCAATCTAAAATATTGCAATCCATTTTCAATTCAATTAATACATGGGAAACAGCACAGCACTTGCAACGAAGATCCCTAGCAGCTGAACTTCTATCTAGTGGCTTAACTAGAGCTGTAAACAAAGAATCCTATATCAAAACACGATTAAAATTACTTATAATAAACACTGTGCCATAAGCGTTGTTACATAATATAATCTACGCCTGGTCCAACTGAAAATATGTCCTTAGACCTACATTAAAGTTCTTCTTTATCTGAAATCGACCGACTGAAACGGACAGTGTATCACCGCAAACAGACACGCACGCAAGTCACGGCTGGATATTGCCACCCTCCTAAAACATCGCCATTCTCTACCATTCAATTCTGTAATATCCCAGCAACGACGCGCTCTCGCATTTAATGTTCCTACCGCCTCGATCCTACCGCTTATAGCCTCTGCGTGTTATAGTCCATCGAAACACGCTTGCTTGATGACGGTGAAGCCAAATCTCTCCCCAGGTGCTTGCAGCGGGCAGCCAGCGCACTAGCCGGCGCGCTACTGGAGCTGGAAGATAGTGAATAGATGGTGCTCGCAAATAATGCGTAAATTTTCTCTCTCTCTCTCTCTCTCTCTCTCTGTCTGTCTATCGCGCGCGCGCGGCGCAACACTCTATTAAATTTGTAAAAAACAAGGTGGGGTACTTGGATCGGCTTTAGTCGTCTCACCCGAACAGTGAGCGGTGCTAAAACTGCAAATGATTACCGCCGAGTGACGTTTCCTGTGCACGCGTGTGATAGTGCGTAGGCATGAGAACACGCTCGCGTGTAATGGCGCGCAGCGACGAGCGGCGCTTGCAACGCGGCTCGGAGGGATGAGAGCACGCGTGTTACGGCGCGCGTGTGAAGGGTCTCAATACACGCAAACACACGCGGCCACTTAGTGTTTTCTTTCTATGGCATTGCTGCTTGAGGCACTAACACACGCACACACAAACACTCCTCCCACAGACAGACACACATATACCCACACACATGCACAGCGACATACATACATACATTCATACATACATACAAATATACGTATGTACGTACGTACGGACGGACGGACGGACGGACGGACGGACGGTCAGACAGACAGACAAACAGAGAGGCAGAGAGACAGGCGGACAGGCAGACAGGAAGATAAACGGACGGACAGATGGACAGGAAGACAGACAGACGGACAGAGAGACACGCGCACATACACACACACATACTTACCAGCTGTTAATTAGCAACTCAAGTGTGATGGCATGTCGTTTGCCGCCTACTCTCCCACCGTCTAGAAGTCCCGCTTCACAAAGCCGCGCCATTTGGCCGTCTCCCGTCGTCGCCATTTATTCTCGCCGTCGTCTGCTGATGCTGCGTCACAGCAGAGCTAACGATGCTCGCACACATCTCACAGCTCACTCCACTTCATCCGTGAATACTTAGAAGTGTATCTCATCGAAAGAGAGTCTGAGCCGAAATCCTTCTACTGACACCCGTTCCTAGAGGCTGGCAAACATCCACCGGGAAGGGGGGTCCCCAAGTTAGGAAGGAATGAAAATAAAATAAAATGAATAAAAGGAATGAAAATAAAAGGCGCGCTTTTGTCGCATAAGGTTTATTAGCACACGACGGTATCAAGAGCCAACGATTCTGTCAGGCGATGATGTCATCACACCACAAGTGAATAAAAGCACAAATGCGTTTTTACCCGCTAGTAATTATGTCAAAAGTGCACAAGTAGAGAGTAGTACATCTCTGTTCATGTACTCCTGAATATATGTATCGTATTATAGGCTCACGGAATTATGGAATGCCATGTAGATTCATGGAATGTTGTCAGGAAGATCGCGAATAGTTATGACCATCATGACAATTCTAAACTGACATAGTAACTACTGAAAATAAACTGCAACTAATTAATGTGATGAATTAATTACTGATGATTTTTCTGAGAACGGGCGACTGCGTGATAATTGTACGTGTATTTCATATAGTATTTTATCGTTTCTTTCTTTCTGTGTGTTTCAGGTGGATGTCACGCATACGGACACGCTTGCCTGGGAGGTAATTATACTCATTATATATAATTGCAAGAGCGTATAAAAAAGGCATTCTTTATACGCGCTTGATAATTGTTATATAGTTAGCTATGTGTGTGTGTGTGTGTGTGTGTGTGTGTGTGTGTGTGTGTGTGTGTGTGTTTGTGTGTGTGTGTGTGTACGTGCACCTCCCTAGTTATCATCCATGCACGAAATCAGTGTAACGAGGCTTAACAAATAAATATCCGATCCCGCAAACCCACCCCCGTAACTCATCTACATCGACCACACCCAAAACACCATATATATCGCATTTGATGTATAGTTACAATGCGTGGTAATTAATTAAATTAATCATGCGTGGTAACATCTAATATAGCGAATACTTAAACGACGTATATATTCAGGCATGTAGACATATCCCTTTAAGCGAGAACGATTGAACGCGTTTTCTTTAAGTTTTACCATGCGTTGAAATCGGTCGGGTGGCGCTTGTAGAAAACAACCAACTATTTTCATTGAGACTCTTTCTCTGTAACACAACGTCAGATGATTGTTTTATATATTATTATTATTACGTGTTCTACATTGTGCGTGTAGTGTGTCACTCGCAGGCATTTCCCTTTCGTTCTTTTATTTTTAGTTATTTCCAGGTAATGAGGACAATAAATGTAAGAGCTGAAATAAATAACAATTTCTCCGACCGAGTTTTCTCGTTTAAAACAATCCTTACACTCGCTTACACCGATTTCGCCGACGATGTAGCCGCCACGCTGTTGATGACGTCGTTTACGAAGACGACGACAACGACGACGACAACGACGACGATGCCCAAAGCTTCACCGACAGCTAAACAGATAGCGGAAACGTGAAGTCGGCGCAGAAACTGGCGACGCGATCGCCGACGAAGCGGCGACTCTGATATTACCGACGACGTCTCTAATGATGCATTCAGCCGGACGGCGAGCGGCACGTCACAGCGGCGACGTCAGTTGTCGCCAGCACGCGGACACGCGGCGCTATAGAGCAACGTCGCCCGCATTTGCTTGCAATCTACCTGTAGTGCTGCTGGTACACGCAATACGCAATCTCTTTCCCCCCACCCACCCGCGCACACACACGCACGCAACGCGCACACACGCGCGTGCACACACACTCGCACATGCATACACATACACGCACTCGCGCACTTATATTACACGTACACGCGCACATACACATACACATACACATACACATACACATACACATACACATACACATACACATACACATACACATACACATACACATACACATACACATACAATGTCTTTGTGTATGTGTGTGTGTGTGTGTGTGTTTATAAGCGTACATATACACGCATTAAATTACCTTTGTTATTTTTGATTATTTCTGCTTTGTTTAGATGATCTCTGTTTTGAACGCTTTTGCTACACCTGTGTATTACCGAACCATGTTCATTATTGATTATCGAAATAATACATGGCGATGTGTTAATTAAGACGAGCTACTATGTATACATATTGACACATCCACTAACGTCGTTACTGCCAATATTTCTCCCTCCCTCTTCTTTTCTCTATCTCCTCTATCGCTAGCTTTTTTTTACGCCGCTTTCATTTTCCAGATCGTTCTCGCTCTCTCTCTCTTACTCTCTCACTCCCTCTTCCTTTCACGTTCTTTATCGCTCGCTCCTTCTCGATCTCCCTCTCTCTCATTTTCCAGATCGATCTCCTCCTCTCTCTCTCTTTTTCCTTCTCCCCTTCTCTCTCGCTAACATCTCTCATCATGCAGGTATGGGCAAGCGCGCCGATGACGCCGCCCTGCAGAGTTCTCTGCAGCTGTCACGTGACGACACGCAGCGCCCTCGCACGGCGCACGGATACTACAACCAGCTGCGGCAGCTTCTGCAGCGCGTCGCAGCACTCGATCGGCAGAAGCAGACGGCCAGGATGACGTCACAAAATGACGACTTCCGACGAGACGTCGGCGACTACAGCGACCGCTTCTATCCCGTCGACGAGCGACGAACGTACGCCGACGACGACGGCGGCATCGCGACGGGCGACTTAGGAAAATTGATCGACCAAACTCGGAGGTTAGGCGGCATATCGAAGAAATGGGTATGCGAATTTTCTGATAGCGGTATCGACTTACTTCCTTCCGGTCAGTGGGGGGCTTATCTTCCCAATGCGCGCGCGTGCGTCGGCCATGATGGATTGGTGGTAATATTGAATTATGTATGAATGCCGCACGTGCATTCCTAATCCCCGCGCGAAATAGCAGCAGATATCCTCCGCCTCTTCCTCATTCTTAACGCCATCGATTACGCCGTCGCGTGCGTGTCTTCTGAACATCGCCGAGTTTTTGTGCCTTCGTCAATAGATGGCGCTGTAATGTCATGAAGAATAGAGTCCTAATGAGGAATAGAGTCCTAATGAGGAATCGCGTTCACGCGCACTAAATATCATCCTGCAAAAGTTATAAGAAATAATGCGCATCTAACAAATTGACGGTTACTCGGTAAATATAAATAAACACACATATATATATATATATATAATGTGATGTAAGAGAGAGAGAGAGAGAGAGAGAGAGAGAGAGAGAGAGAGAGAGAGAGAGAGAGAGAGAGAGAGAGAGGCATGGAGGAGAAAGATGCGAGGTAGAGAGAGGAGGAGGGGGATGAAGAGGAGAGAGAGAGAGAGAGAAAGAGAGAGATATATAGAGAGAAACGGGAGGCAGGCTGTCAATAAGCATGCAGGTTCGGCAGCTGGCGAGGGAGAATATCGAACAAACGTCGAACATAGATCGTAGAAGACCTACGTGGGTTGACAGCTCGTTGCCCCCACGCTTGCAGTAACGGTGGGGAGCGGCGCCAGCAATCGCATGACGTCACACGCGTCATAGCATTCGTCATGAAGATTAAAATGCTCCGCCAGCCAAGGTGTTTTGCAACAGTTTAAGGACTCCATAGGCAGCAGACATGAATGAGCATGGCACGAAAATTAATTAAAAATACGCAGAGAGTTTCGGCGCATACACAACTCGCACTTTATTTATGCCAAATAACCACAGATTCGGGGTCCATTGAAACGTACATCTATAATCGTGTGACAGCGACATGAGAAAAAGCATTAATCCCAGATGTCTCCATAAATTAAGAATATATATATATATATATATATATATATATGCACTTTAATAATAGGCAATTCATGCACGTAGAGAGAGCGGGTCCATGGTAGTTTCCCAACTCCGAGTGCCCGTGCGTGATTTCGGAAAAAAAACTAGAAAAATGTATAAAGTACATGGTAATTTCCCAGAGATCGAGTTCTCAGTCATATAATATATCGTCAGTACAAACAAGCGGTTTCTCGCTGCAGCAGTCATTGAACGTTTAACTTATGTCTGTTACGGCATTAGTCAGTGATCTTTTAACTCATGTCCGTTACGGCAGCAGACAATGATAATTTAACTCGTCCGTTACAGCATCATTCACTGATAATTTAACTCATGTCCGTTACGGCAGCAGTCACTGATAATTTAACTCGTGTCTGTTACAGCAAAAGTCACTGATCATTTAACTCATGTTCGTAACGGGAGCAGTAACTAATAATTTAGCTGATGTTCGTTACAGCAGCAGCCACTGATGGACCCGTCCTCCATGGGTGACGACAGCGAGGATGTGGAAGGCATCAACGACGTAAGATGGCTTCGGAAAAGATCGATTTCCACCAGTAGGAGGCGCTAGATGCTGACATCGGCGGCGCGAGTGCGTGCGAGAGCGGGGGCGACTCAAGAAGATGCATGCGCAACACACTTCACATCATGTTTAGCGTGAGCGTCACTAGGGGGCGCAGCGGACGTCGAGGTGCACGTGTAGTGTAGTCGATGATCTCGCCCCAAACAGCATCAGCAACAACAATAACAAAAAGAACGTACTCTTAATGTCCACACCGTTTCGTCAGTGTATTGTAGCAATGATAGCAACCTATGTATGCGCGCAGACCCCAAAAACGATTAGAAAGAGAGAGAGAGAGAGCGCGCGCGAGAAATAGAGAGAAAGAAAAAGCGAGGGAGAGCGAGAGAAAGAGAGAAAGAGGGAAAGAATGAAGAAGAGAGAAAGAGAGAGAGAGAGAGAGAGAGAGAGAGAGAGAGAGAGAGAGAGAGAGAGAGAGAGAGAGAGTAAGAGAGAGGGAGAGGAGGAGGGCGAGACAGCGGTCAGCGGACGTATTCTCTAAAAAACATTGCCCTAGAATGTTTGTATATACCTGCTCGCGTGTGCAACGTATATGTATGTATGTATGAATGTATGCATGTGTGTGTGTGTGTGTGTGTGTGTGTGTGTGTGTGTGTGTGTGTGTGTGTGTGTGTGTGTGTGTGTGTGTGTGTGTCTCTCTCTATCTTTCTCTCTCCTTTTATATATATTTCTCTTTCTCGCTCTCTCACACGCACACACAAACACCTGCGCCGTATATAGGAAATTGTTCATCATATATGAAGCCTTGCGTGTTTTTGTTTGCTGATCGTTGGTGTATGCAATATTAATGTTTTCCCATTCCTCGCGCCCATTCTTCTGCGTTAATACTCGCAGCTGAGTGTTAATGGGATGCTCTATTCTCAGGCTCACAGACAACGACACATAACGACTTATTAATTTCTCTTCCGGTGCTAAAACATTGATGTTCGAGCAGCGAATGCGCGCAGCAGAGCAGACCTACGATATCAGCTTGCACAGCCGCCTACGTGGGTACTGCTGCCACGGGCGTGTATCACACGATATGTAAACATTTCTCGCGTTTCCTCTCCCACGCACGTGTCGTCATCGCCACCTGTCGTCGCCGTCGTCGCCATCGTTGCAGTCGTCATTCATCATCAGTGTCGTCGTCATCATCGTAGTCGTTCTTCCTACTGCCGCTGTCATTGTTGCTAATATCATCGTTGTCGTTTTTTACGGTCATCGTCATTGTCGTTATGGCTACAATCATTCTCAACATCTCATCTAGTCTCACTCATTATGAGCGCGTTGACACATTATTACGTTTTAAGTTCCCATACTCTAACTCGCATAAACTCCATATTTTCTTCAGTAAAATTGCGAATAGCGCTCCCCCAGCAAACCTAATGTACATGTATTGCAGAATAACGTCATACGCAACAGATGTCCGCGAGCACGCGATTCACTAAAAAACGCCAGTATTTTCATGAATTCAGCTTTCAGTATAGCTGAGGACACGACTGCGACCCAGCTACGTGCTCTTCCGCATGTGACTAATAAGGATAATGAATCCCTGGCGCTATAGAGCAGCTCTTCACTAATAACATAAGATGACTTTACACATACGCAGTACACCTACACACACACACACACACACACACACACACACACACACACACACACACGTCACACACACACACACACACGCACGCGCGCGCAGGCACGCAAGCACACAACGAATGCACGCTCGCGCGCCCATACACGCGCGCGCGCGCACACACACACACACACATACATACATACATACATACATACATACATACATACATACATAGATGCGCATACATACTACGCAACACAAAGAACGCGCGACGAGATTGATTCACAGAGGTGGAAAGACGCGCGCGGATAAAAGATTGGATTTCTCGTAATTTAATGCATTCTCGCCGTGGAAAACTAGCACGTAGGCGGACGATTATACTCATTCAAATCGGGAAGGATTAGCATTGCAATCGACAAAGCAATAATGATGTAACGGAGCGCAAACGAAGTAGAAGAAAACGACAGCAATGTCGCGTTATCAAATCGTTTACATTACGCTCGCAGGTGCCGTAATTCCTATAGGACCTACACCGTCCCGTTTCTTTTCCGAGGCGAGATTTGAATTGCTCTAGTCGAATTCGTGTAACTCTCTAATACGTCAGCTGTAACCCAAATTATAATAATACCCCGCTATGTCCGATGTGAGACATCCGCCATCCCTATAACTACAGGTGACCCAGGAGTTGGCTAGCGTATAGGAAATAGGAAAATAGCGAATAGGAAAAAAGTTGGGTTTCAACGCTAGCTCCATGTTCGTGGGAATAATCATGAATTGTAACTTCTGCATTATTATGTCACACACACACAAACCCAACCAATAATCTAAGTACCAATGATAAACTTGCTGGCGATAAGTGATACTAGTTTCAAATAGTTTGCCGGTCGAATTTATTCGTTTTTCTAGCGATATGAAAAATATATACATAGATACGCGTATATGTATATATGTAGACATGTGTTATTTGATTAGGACGATCTTTGCCTTTTCTCGAAAATATAGCCCATTGTTGGCTCTTTCCTGCCAAGCATTCGCCATGGTGATTATTTCATCTGCCGGGTCGGATCCAACCTGCGATCGTCGCGCCACATGGCGGTCTAACGTCGACGCCTTCTCACTCGGTGAGAGTTTTCGTACATGTGATTTATCTGAAAGGAAATACGCGGCGGCGTAAATGACATGATGCACACAGGCTGCATATTTCGGTCTACTTTGTCGCTTGACAGCGATAATGTTTAAAACGCTTCGTCACACATGCAGCGTCGGTGCGCGAGGAACACATTGCTATGAATCTCGCCGCTTCATTTAATTAAATGTTAGATATCCGCACTATGCGCATACGCAAAGAATAGGCAAGTGTAGCATAAAAAATACAGAAATAAGGAACGCGGCAGTGGGCTTACGCGTGCGTGCGTGTGTGTGTGTGTGTGTGTGTGTGTGTGTGTGTGTGTGTGTGTGTGTGTGTGTGCCGCGCGCGCGTCGTGTGCGCGTATGTTTGTGTGTGTGCATATATGTATAATACTATATATACCTCAAAGTACTACTTATACTATATCATACCTATCACTAATGCGTCCCGCCATGTGATGTCGTACCGTATACGTCGCGTGCATTCCAATTGCCGTGCGTGCGTGCAGTTCGTGGGATCAGTAGCGTGGCGTCATGGTGTTGTTTAAATCATAGATGTACTAACCGCGGTTATCCCTGCGTTTATTTTTAATCCAGTTGAGATAATCCGCACGCTAATGGCAATTAGCGAAAATTAAAGGAAATATAAAATCAAATAAGCTCATTAGTTAAGGTTATTCTTTCTACGTTAGCACTCCACTAAAATCACCGCTTCATGGCGTGTCTGCGAGTCAAACTATTAACACAACACTATCCGGTAAATAATACATTTTATACACATGCAACATGTAATTAAACATAATATATTAATATACCTAGTATATACTTTTATATTTCTTTTAAGTGTGCGTGGACGTGTAGTCCGGTGTGGTGCACTCCATTTATTTTATTGGCTGCACTGTTTTTGTGCTGCGCATGCCGTTTGCGTTGTTGTCGTTGAGTATCGTAGTACAGTCCCGTACAACAAACACGCACGCACAGCCTGCGCGTTGCGCACTACACAACACGACATGGCAAGGCACACACACCGAAGCGCTGTTTCATGAACAGAGCATCGGCCTCGGCCGAATTACCGGTTATTTTTCAGACCTGTCTAAGATGAGTGTCCAATGACACTGGGTAGCTCACTCACAAAAAAATGCACAAACAAATGAGTGAGTGAGACAGAACGTCAGTTTTTAATTGAGGCAACCATCGACATACAATGTAATCGGAAACGAAAGAGTATATATCGGGAGAACTCCCGACTATAATATTCTTGATAACAGTTATATGGTACATTTTTATGTAAAAATAAATGGTTTGAGATGTGAAAGGATCTGAGTGGGCCGAGCGAAGCCTCCAAATCAGGCGTTACAAAACACACACACCAAAACGAATACCAACACACGCGAGCGAGCATTCACAACACGAGCGAGTCTCTTTATTAAACTAACCAAATACTAACTACACGACAAACAATTTATCAGGCCACCGACCACGCTACGCGCCTAAAACCCGGCGAGAGCCGCCACGAGCATCGCAAGGCACACACACCGCAAACTCTCAACTGATAACGCATAGTCAAAGAATTGAAGAGGATACGGCCTTATTCGACGTAGCTGCTCAATCTGTAAAAACCAAAACCCGGTGAACAATCGACGGTCCTACTGGTCCCCAACCGCCGACCACAACACAACTTTATTGGTCACAGACGAAACGTTATGTCGAGCGGTTCATGGGCAAATGTTTAACTTGCTACCGGCTCAAATCGGAGCTCATAACTACTCAGAGCGGCACCACACAAGTCGTGAGTTGCCGAGCACACAATAAAGCGCATCTAGTGATTCTTAAATTCGCATACAAGTAGCTATGCTTAGGACTAGCAACGAAAAGAAATAAAACACTGAATTTTCGACTGGTTTGAGAGCTTCGGTGCTCCAGAGAGAGATTGAGGCCTCGCCCTCCCGCTCTGCAGGCACGACTGGCGCGTCGTCCTAGCAAATAACACACTAGATCGCAATGACTAGCGCCCGCGCGCGTTCGTTAGGACCTTATGTCCATTTGTAAAACAAATATTACACCGTCGTCAAGAGAAATACGACGTCTTTTCATGTCGGGCGAGCGATGTCGTGAGCTAGGCAGAGAGGAGCGCCATATTTTGCATTAAAGAATTGTCAATGCAAATCATCGTCAGCCATATTTGTAAAACGAACCGCGCAAGGACAGTGAAGCAACCACCCCAAGTCACGAGAGCCGTAACCTTGTTCGTTATGCTCGTCCGCTCTAAAAGATTGCTTTCGGTCATCACGAGAGTGCCATTAATAACCACACCTAACAAACCCACACTCTGCATTCTTGTTTGTAAATTATCAAGACCAGAGGGAACCCGACAAATCAGATGATAGACGAGACCGCTGAGACGCTGAGAGCCAGAGATCACAACCAAGAGGAAGAGAATAAGCGAGAGAGAGACCGATTGGAGAACGAATGAGAGACTGAGAGCACGATAGAATGAGGAGCAAATAACCAGAAAGAGAGAGAAGCAATTTTGAGCCGAAAAAGAGAAAGACTGATGGCATGACGAGAGAGAAGAACGATACGGGAGGGGGCAGTCCGACGAATATATATATATATCGAAATTCAATAGCTGTTGTCGTTCACCAAAATACAGGTACGTTTAATAGAGCTAGTCATATAATTGAACTATAAAATAACAATATCATAATTAGCGCTAAACAATTTTACAATATCAAATTTATTTGACTGCGGTCCATAAGCTGACGTCTGCTCCTTGTAGAGCAGTTAACTGCGCCTTTGACCGTAGCTAAAGTCTTGACTTCGTACGGATCTACGATGCCGTGCGGGAACACGTTAGTAACAGAGGAATCACATGCAAACGTGTTGCACGCAATAGCCTCAGAATCCTTGACCCGAGCGAGAGGTGAGAGTCTAAATAAATTTCATCGCAATTGGGGAATCACGAGAATCAAGATAGCGCACGCGCAACCCGTGGCCTGCGCTGTGTGAGCGGGCCAAATCCGTAATTTAGCTTGCGGTTATTTATTATGGTATGGCCCCGTCGTAACAGCACAGCGGGCGATTCACAAACCCTACCGCGCCGGGGCAATCCGTAGTCAAAGGGATGAGTCTAGCACTATGAATCCCTTCAAATACTAAAGCACAATATTACATTTATCTGGAATGTATCTTTAATTTTGAAGCTTCAGACTTGCGCGCGCCGGCGCCCTCCATTTTTGAAACTCGGACTCCCATCTTATTGAGGGTCCTTGGAGAGTGCTTCCGCATCGACCCCCCGAGTGTGAGCAAATGAGTTTGCATGGTGCGAGGGTGGCCCCTAAATACGCAAAACATTCAGGTTCTTTGTTAACCAGTACACGATCACAATCGACAATTGTATATTTAACCGCGGTATCCGACCTACTTCGCGATGATAGTCTCCAAAAAAGCCATGCTAATGAATCCCTATCAAGAAGACGACCGTGGCAAAAAAACTACTTTTTTGTTTACGCTGCACCATCCTACCCGCCTTTTATCTTCTACATTCAAGCTGAAAAGGACCAACTGATGCCTTAGTGGCCGGGATCAGCGGCAGTGCTATACTCTTATTGTGTCAACGCGGCGCAGGAAAGTAGATTTCATGGCCTTTCAATAATGTGATAAAAACGGTAGTCCAGCGCCTGAAATATCACTCGGTCCTTAGACGCATTCTTCAGAAAATGTCGGATATCTGACCTTTCCCCCAGCTGGCGCCTTGACCTGTGACCCAAATTTCGGCAGCTGGTGATGGTTTCCTCCCCATCACACTATACATGCGGAAATAGAAAGAGGCGTATGGTCGAGATATCGCGCTGGCGAGTGCTCGAGAAGGCGATTTGTAAGTCACACGGCGAATTTCCCCATATTCCTACTCCTATATCTCGTTAAGTTAAAACGGGGATAATATTCACATCCTCCAATTGACAGAAAAAGAGACAGAGAAAAGAAAGAAAAACAGAGAAGAAATTATTTGATAAATGCTCTGTATATAAACACGAGAGAGAATAAAAGAAATCTTATCGTTAAAGCAGAAAAAAAAGAACTGAGAAGAAGAAAAAAAATTTTTTTTTAGTTATTTTGTTCAACAAGAGCACGGAGAAAAAAAAAACCGTTTTTTCAAAAAAAAAAAAAAAAAAAAAAAAAAAAAACGCCGCCCGTTAACCAAAAAAAAAAAAAAAATGAAGAAAGACGACGCAAAAACTAAAAAAAATAAAAAACAATAAAAAGTAAGAGAAAAAATAAGAGTAAAAATAAATATAGCAGAGAATATAAGAGAGAAAGAGTATCACGAAACACTATCCATAAATGTTCGTTAAAAAAAAAAAATCCTCACTTCTTGAAGAAAAACCACATCAGCAAAAAAAAATAAAAAAAAAAAAAAAACAAGAAAAAAAAAAAAAAATTTTAAAGACAAAAAAAAGAGGAGAGTGGAGAAAAAGAAGAGAGAGAAGAGAGAGAGGAGGATAAATAAATGAAAAGAAATAAAAAGAAATATAAACATAATTAAAAATAGAAAAAAAAACGCAAATATAAAAGACACGAAAATATAAATTCGATGCCCGCTGATAATGCCGACCACGCATCTTAGACCTTTGAGCGCCTTGACCCCCCAGTTCGGACATTACACCCTGAGAGTACCTTTTAGCGATGCTCCCAACCTCCGCCTCGACCCACGACGTCCAGAATATACATAAAGGACCGAGCGCGATAACGCGAGTCAGCGGTTTAATGCTAGCCGCACACTTATACGATTTTGCAGCTGTGCACATGCGAGCGACAAAAAGCAAACACCGCCACCACTTATACGAACCCTGCTCGCCCGATTCAAGAAATCTAACGCGAATGATGAGGACCAACCGCACACCGTCCCGAAATCCAAAAGTAGACGGCAAACCAATGGCACTCTCATGCGTTCATATAACGGTAATTTTTAAATTAAAAGTCGTGAGTAGCTAAGGGAGTCCCGAGAGTAGCTAATCGCCATCAAGGCTCCACGCAAGTCGCAAGTTCTGCACGTTGCGCCGAGAGAGCGGTTCCCATGGCGGCTGCTCTGTGTGGAGCTGGTCATTGTGCCCTAATCCATAAAGCACCCAGCACACGTAGCGACGCAGTAACACCGCCCCCCTCGCCGATATGCCGGAGTAACGAGAGCAAGCAACGCACACAATATCGCAAGGCTCAGCCAAGTCGAGTAAGCCTCGCACACATAGCCGAACGCTCGCGAGGAGCGTGCTCCCGATTCAAAATGAATCGGCCAAAGATGGACGCTCGCCGCTTTTCGCCCAGAAAAAAATAAATATAGAGAGAAGCGGAGCCAAAAATTCTTTAAGACTCCTGTAAGCTCAATACACTAGAACCATGCTCAAGCAGATTGACAGGCCCTTCAAAAATCACGCTCCCGGTCGTGATAGTGTGGCGGCTAGCATAAGATTTGTGCCAACTGGTCGTGACTAAGATAACCACGGACAGTTTTAAACCCTCCCTACCCAAATCAACTATGGGCGATTCCTACAGAGATGCATCTGCAACTTGCGCGTCAAGCCTGGAGCAATAATAATAACGTAAATACACAATCGCGCCCTAAATTTCATAAAATATTCTCCGAAAATGATTAGTAACGAACAGAGTACTGGAGAGGAGCAGGAAAACATGCAACACATAACCGTGTACCTAGATAATTATCGCCTGTCTAAATATAATTCACGCCATGAGCCTTATAAAAACAATGAGTTTCTCGGGAACTAGTTTTCATTGTGAGCTGTAAGAAGCGTAGACAATTTAGGGTTTTTTCCCAGAGCACCTTGTTTATTCGTGATGCTAATTCTGGTCAGCGAAAGAAAAAGCGGCCACCTCTGAAACGCGCATGTTTGTGGCGTACGAATACGCGTAATCGACATTTCGAAGGATCAGAATGATACAATCGTAGAAAACGAAAGCGTGTCCATACACACCACGTCCTCCGTCGTGGTTGCGCTTCGATTACTGAAAATCGGCAATCTGTTGACCTTTGCTTTAAAATATCAGAATTGTCATCCGAACTGGACTTGTGTAACGTACATGTTGTATCCACGCCAGCCTAAAATAGCCATTAATATGGCCTATACGCACTACTGCAACTGAAAAAATGCTGCATAATGCTGGCGAAGTAATCGATATATGAGTGATAAGACCTGAACTTTTCATTGGTGAGTACTGTAATGTTTGAATCTATGACTGTCTAAGCTAACACCACCGTAATTTCGGAATTCGCAAATAGGGTTGAAAATTTGTGTATACATTTGAGGGGGGCGAACTCCCGGATCCCGCGGGGGGGGGGGTCATCGCGAATCAACCCCAATGCAAGCGCCCAACTCTCTCTGGCTATCCGCGAACGCAAACCTGTTGATGCTATTTTTATCACGACTCCACTCCCTAGGCCCACTCACAATAGAGAGCAGATCTATTACCCTTAGTCGAGAGCCGACTGCATTATTCAAGGTCCATAAACATGCCACCGAAGCAAATGCCAGCGCCAGGAAGCACCGAGACAATAAAAAGTGCCTTGATGAATATACCGCACACCGGTCAACGTGAGCAGTTGTGTGCTATATACACCGAGAGTCTCCGAACTACCCTCGCGCTCTACTTCCACGAAATTTTTTTTTTTATTTAGAGCAACGAAGGAGGCAGCAGGTACTTTGTATAGAGTATTTTTCAATCAAAGGATTGGCAGCGTACAACAACCAAGTGCGCGCGACTGTTATGAATGCATCACAAAGCGACACCGCGGTTGAAACTGTACGTAGCAGGCTGTGACCCTGATGCAAATACTCCACTTGGAGTACCACTATCAAAGAGGCACCAACATTCGAAAAAGAGCACCCTGGCCTGTGTTTTGCATCACAGCGATTACGTCACTGCGAGAGCAATATATATAACGGAAATTAACTACTCACAGATCACCAAGATCTAAAATCTATGATAGTATCTAGCTCTCGACTATCAGCACAAAGGTTAGAAATCCATCAGCCCAATAAAAAAAGATAAGCTGTCGTAATTCTTTATACATTACCTCCCGCGAAAATAAATTGAGAGAGACAATGTATTATTCATGTAATATATAAGTCGCTTCAAGAGCTAGAGCGAGTTGGTCGCCGCGGTGTCGATGGAGGATCAGCTGGGGAGCCATTGGGGCTGCCCATCTTGAATATAGTAGGAAGGTGGCCGATTAAGAGCACAACATGCAAGTTGACCGCGAGATGGCAATGTCTAATAAATGACACAAGTGCATTCACAATATAATCAAAAGATGCATCCTAATCTCTCGTGCGTGAAAATTAGATAGAGCGCTACACTTCGCGAGGTTGGCTGAATTCCACAGGTTCACGTATAAAATTGCGAGTGCATGCGAGGTAAATTTCGTCTCAAACTGTGAGTAACACACTCATGAACTATTTAGCAGAGTTGCCAGGGCAATAAAATTACTGAAATCTAGAATAGTGCCAGTTCACCCCCATGCCATGCGTAAGGCGGCCCCAATGTTTTGGCCTACACACGCAAGCATTCAGGGTTCATTACAGTGTGCTATTAATCAGGTGCAACTCAGGGTGCTAATACAGACGCTTTAGAACATAACTATGATTTAAGGGAGCGTAAACCCATTGTTCACCCAACATTTGCCTTTGGCAATTGGAACTGTGCAACTGTAGCCTCACATCCACATAGCAAAAGCAGTTCAGTCCTTTGTTTAACAGTCAGCAATCCATGTTAACACCTCCTCTTGAGGGTCAAGAAGGTTATCCGACACTTACTCTTAGCATGTCAGGCAAGAAAGTACATTCATGGTCCTTTCAATAAAGCCGATAAAAATGCTAGGGTCATCGCGAAACAAAAGTTTTTTCAATCAGCTCGCGTCACACATGTCCTCAGAAAAATGTCTAAAATCTGCCTGTGCCCCGTCCATTGACCTTGACCGTTGTGAGAGCCTCCAATCTCGGCACAGTGATGGCTTTTCTAACCAATGATGCTATAACACCGACTATCCACCGAGCCTAGGTCGAGCCGTTTAGATTGTGCCGCAATCTGACATTCCTCCTATGACTTAAGTTAAAGGAGGGAATGTTCCCCCTTGCTTTTAGCACCTCTTGACCTTTGACCTTTTGACCCCAGCTTCGACATCCAACTCGTTTGACGATCCCCCCCAAACGTCCCAAAATATCGTGACCGTACGTCGAGCGGTTAAGATTTGTGCCACTGTTGACTGGACGCACGGACCGGACGCACGGACGCACGATCATGCGATTCTAAAGCTGCATCTGACTAATGTCAGATGAGGTAAAAAATGATGCAAAAAGGACTAGTGAATGGGGAGGAAAAATGAGCATTTCATCTCCGAATAAAATAGCGTAATGCACTCATACATAAAAGGTCAATATAGGTATGCATATAAGGCAGATGCTCTTGAAACATTTGACTTAAGAGTACACATTAGAATGAGCGATCATTCACACATCATTTGGTCTCTCATTTATGCACTTCCATTTGACCTTATTTGATGTTTGATATATTTAGTTATGAAGTCCTTAACGAGAGCAAGATAAACTCCTGATAATATATATATATAATATGTACGTGTTGTGTACGTGCTGCTTGCGTGCATGCCATGCATGTGCTGCGTATGCATGTATGCAACGCTCTCACTCCACCACGCACGGCACGCACACACACACACCCCTAAACTTGACTACCTAATCTATCTCTACGTACCTACCTACCATTCATAGTCTGCGCTGCCCTGTCCTCCCTATCTACCCGCCTGCCTACGCTACCTACCTACCTACCCAATCCCCCAAACCACCCACCCCGACCCCTCCAAAGATTGGCACTTTGGCAATGAAAAGTGTCAACGACACTATACTCACATTGGTGTGATAGAAGAGGAAGATAGATATTTAAAATTTGGTAAAGTGTTTGCCATTATGATGCCCAAAATGTATTCAAATGTCCTTAAATTCCTGTTTTTATAAGCTAATAGAAATTTCCCTGTTTTTGTTTCAGGTTAGTTTTAATGCGAAAATACATGTCTTCAGATCTGAAAGTCTGAAATCTGGGCGAGAGATGGCGCTACGCCTAAAGATCGCCATTGGGTTATCGATTATCGCACAAAGCCAATAAAATATTACAGTAAAAATCACTGTAAACGAAGAAATCTAATACACAATATTAAAACATAGTTATGATTAGGCTAGGTAGGTAGGTAGGTAGGTAGGTAGATAAGGTAGGTAAGATTTAAAGCCAAAATCGAATGATCTCGATGCCATATTTCATTTTGGCCAAAAAGTGGGCGTGGCTCGAAAGTAGGTCGACTGCGTGCTCCAAAATAGGACGTTCAAAATAACTCCATAGGAGTAACAACTGTATGCAATTGAAGCATGTGGGTCAAACGTTTCTTGAGTATTGTTTGACCGTAGGCAACACCTGAATGGCAATAGTGAAATTGCTAAAATCTACCTATTCCATAATTTAAAAAAAATATGCAAACCCTCTGATATGTTTTGGTGGGCAGGCATGCGTATTAGCAGAATCCTGTTCAATGAATCACATCAGATGTAAAATTTATATCTGAAACATAATTATCAGGGAATATGATTGAATCACCAATTGCTTACCGGAAGCCATTTATATAAAAGTTGAAACTTGATGTTGGGTCTAACAAAAATAAGATGTCACCTACAAAACGCATGAAAACTTTTAAATGAGGCAACAGAGAAAGAAGAATGAATGGGAGGCATTTATTGTTCTGTAATGAAAATAAAATTAGGTATTGATTTATTGTATAAATGTACAACAAGAAACGGTGTACTTTGGCTATCGCAAAACGCCAAACATTTCATCACAAAATATAGCGCAACACATCAATGATCCAGTTTCAATACTCACTAATATTTTCTTACAAAAGACACTAAAAAAGAGGCCAGCTTCCCGCCAATAATTGCATGATTGCCATGAATATCCATCATTTGGTTTGTGTGCCTGTTATAACAAGTAATCTAATGCATGGGGTTATTATTCCTTTTTTTACTGCACTTTTTAGAATTGTGGCATCTCACGAATGTCCCTTTACCATCAATGGTTTCACAATTTCATGCATGTAACGAAATCGTAAAGTTCTAGACCTAAAATTGAAAACTGATAATATAGAACTAGTGATTTTGAGTGCTAACCCAGTTATATGGCAATCATGCGGTAGCTCAATTGTGTGATGAGAACAATTAAATACAGTTCTTATAGTTAGTGTTGCAAATGTCATTGCATTTGTTAAAACAATGTCAATCAGTGGAAAAGCACTAGATTGGCGACAGGTTAAGTGTGTAGAATGGATTGGTAATGTGGAATATGTAGGTTAGTTATACTTATTCCACTTCCAGCCATTAACAATTCCAAAATATACAATGATGAAAGAAAAAAAAGAAAAATACTTGCACGACACGGAAATAAGGCCATAGTCGCCCTTAGGCCGCAAAAGAAACTGAATGACGCGAATGCCCAGTAGGAAGAGGTAGGAAGTAAACCAGCACTAGATTTGCATGTATATTGGCAGCACTTGAAAGCGGTAAACATGTATCAATTAAATAGAACTGCGTGCATACCTCAAACCTATTACAAACGCAATTTATATTCCTTTATCACATAAACCTGACAATGCAAATCAATACGGAATCAAACTACCATTGTCATAAACCATCACATTTATTGCCGCAATGATTAACCTTCTGCGAAGTTGACATCATTAGAAAATAAGTGATAAGACAGGACTTTGAAGCAGATACACTTTTTACTACCTGGCTTGCTCCAGTCATATGAGATATGAGAATGACCAACTGCATCCAGCCTTTCCATTCATCATTCTGAATCTATCTGTGTAGTAGCGATAGTCTGTAGCGGAAAGGCACATGCTGCTAACATCTCTTTAATGCTGTATTTATGCTTATATCTCAATAGCTTTTTCAAATCTGTGAACTTCAATGTTTATTCAACACAACAAAAGTAGAGAGTGCAGAAATGTTTCACACAAAAAAAGTGACTGTTTACTCAAGCAAATATATAAATGTATTGAAAATCTCCTCTCACAAG
>NW_014577438.1:117920-125189 GCF_000485595.1 Priapulus caudatus
TATTAGACGCTGTATTGCTATTTAACATGTTCTATTAGACGCTGTGTCGATATTTAACATGTTCTATTAGACGCTGTATTGCTATTTAACATGTTCTAATAGACGCTGTATTGCTATTTAACATGTTCTATTAGACGCTGTGTCGATATTTAACATGTTCTATTAGACGCTGTGTCGATATTTAACATGTTCTATTAGACGCTGTGACGCTATTTAACATGTTCTATTAGACGCTGTATTGCTATTTAACATGTTCTATTAGACGCTGTATTGCTATTTAACATGTTCTATTAGACGCTGTGTCGATATTTAACATGTTCTATTAGACGCTGTGTCGATATTTAACATGTTCTATTAGACGCTGTATTGCTATTTAACATGTTCTATTAGATGCTGTATTGCTATTTAACATGTTCAATAATATGCCGTGTCGCTATTTAACATCTTAAATAATATGCCGTGTCGCTATTTAACATCTTAAATATGATTCTGTATCAATAGGGAACGTGTTCTGTTAGATGCTCTGTCGTTATTACATATGTTATGAGTGAGCTATGTCGATATTTTGCATCTTCAGTAAGGCATTGCGTAGTTAATTATTATATTCTGTAATTGTCTTCAGGGACATGAAGACACTATCTATCTAAAAAATGCCGAATAAATTTAGGTTGTGTGACGTGTGCTTATTCTATCGGGGTGCCGGCGATAGCGCCATAGATGAAACCACCGGTGGCTCACGTTTGTCCGCTCGCAATCCGCGTGTGAGGCGAAAAAAACAATAACCCGTACTGAAAAATTCGAACAGGTATAAGTTTTAATCGAATAGGTATGTACATCTACGAACTAAAACTCTGAGATACAACACCAGTAGCGGGTTAATTACCTGACCGAAATTGTGTTTTAATTTGCCCACTAAATGTCGAGTTACCATGAATTAATTAACTTTCTGTGATAATGATAATTTTTAATGAGTACTTTCATTTTTCTTTAATATTTTTGAAGGTTTCATTATCAACTCGGGATTAATTAGCACGAGACCTTCACATTCCACAGACGCTTACGGGTGATTATTAGTAATTAGTGTTTACATCTTTCCCATTTACTCATGGCAACGCGCATTTGATTATACTATTAATTAACGAATAGATATTACAACGATTATTAAAACGAAATTCTTACGCGATAAGTGCTCGGTGTACAATAACGACTTACGCAACAGACTGTTCGATTACTGACATATCCTCTCACGCATCCGCTGCCGCCATCTTGGGTTTCACTCGCGATCAAGGCCGCAGGCGAATATTCACAACATGGCGTCCTCACCAGCGCCCGCTGTCTCGTCTCGACAAAAGGTACGTGCATCGCGAGATCCCGCGTTAAGATGCCCGCGTGTGAACATACAGATATTGAGAGGCTGGCGCGTATCGCTACGTTATTCGTTGTACGTGTGACGTATCATCAGTTATAATTACTTCACTCGTACCACTGCTCAGGAAAGAAACATGTAGCAAGACTCCGATGTACGGACAAGCGGTCCAGCAAGGGTTCCCAACATTTATACACCTGCAAGTCGCCTCTACATTTATCACGGCTACAAACACCCGGAGAGAGAGAAATGAAAAGCCAATGTTATTTTCTAATGACGTCACTCGCGCTCATTGATAATTATAATGGTGAATTTCTCGTGCATAGACGCGAATTGTATACATACATACATACATACATACATACATACATACATACATACATACATACATACATACATACATACATACACGCACACGCGTGCGCACGCACACTCATCCCCACACCCACACACACATACAAACACGAGGGAGCGTGATTGCGTCTATCAGGAACAATCTTGGATGCGTGCATGTGCACGTTGCTCTGATTGCTAGTGACACATCCCATCATCTCGCCGACGAGGTGTTATCGTCGATAGCAATTGGTAGCGCGCGTCCGCACCGTCGGTTCAGGTGTGAACCCTCGGTCAGCTTTGTGTTTGTGTGTGTGTGTGTGGGGGGGGGAGGCTAAGCATATTTGAACAGAAAATCAATTGCGGTCCAAGGGGAGGACATACACACAGTCACTAGTATACACCCGTGCATACGCACACACACTCACAATCCCCTCTCTCTCTCACACATACACGCGCGCGCGTGCACGCACATGCACCTGCATCTAAGATTGTTTGTATCTGTGTGTGGGTGTGAGGATTGGTGTGCGTGCGCGCGCGTTCGTATATGTGTATGCGTGTGTATCTGTCTGTATGCCTGCGTGCGCGCGTACACACACATGCACACACACACACACACACACACACACACACACACACACACACACACACACACACACATATACGAATTCGACGACGAATACGATTTGTATACTGCTCCGTTGAATGAAATCGTATGTGAACATTCCTATCTGATGATGAAGAAACGGGCAATAATTGTCGAAACCACGTTACTAATAATTGTCAACTGAGCACACACCACGCAATTAGCACTACTATTGTAATGTAGCTGCATGGAAGTATTGTAATGTAGCAGCATTGAAATAAGCGTGCATCGTATATTATAAAACAAAGCAGACGCTATAGGGCTAGGCTAGCAACACTTGGTTCCTTGCTGTAATTCGCAGCCATCATGGTCTAGTCAAGATGGACGCGCGATTTAACATGAATACCTATTTTCACAGACATCGCAAGCATTGATAAGATGCGATAGGTCTAGGAGCATTGTCCGCCCCGGTATTATGATATCAATTAATAGTTCTGGTATAATAGTTAATAGTTAATAGTTATTAATTAATTATTAATTAAATTATTATTTACTAATTAAAGTTACTTAAATTAAGTAGTAGCGATTGTTTAGTGCAGCGCCGGAATTCTAGGTTCGGGTATAAAGTCGGCACTAATAAAAATTCAGAAATAACAAGAGGTCAAGAGAAATATATTACAAATAGGGAAGGCACATAGCTAGAGACAACAAGAGGGCAGCCAGCGAATGACCGATGGAGATAATTGCACGCCCGTTAATGTATTCATCGTATATGTGAAGTATGCAATAAAGTCACCGTTGCTAAATCCTACTTCTACTACTGCTGCTGCTGCTGCTGCTGCTGCTGCTGCTGCTGTAATTTGATGTTAAGGTCGTGCATCAGACATCGCGAGCTAAAACCCCAGCGAACACTACAGACACGACAACACAACACTACCCTTGTAATCAAGCATCAGTGCACGACAAACCTTGCTCAAGGTTCCACGATTCTATGTCATCAATTCCGATATATCTCGCCACACCGCTGGAGTTTTTCACACTGATTGCAACAGTGAGGTGCATAATGGTGCACCGTAATTCCCGGCAAGATGTAGATCAGGAGCGGACGTCTAGGTGCTTGTGTGTTCACGACAGTTGCACAGGTATACAAGATCGGCAGAATGAAATAATGAATTCGCTAATGAAATCTCACAGTCGTGCCCGATAGATGAGCGACATTGCACCCGCATGTACGTGTGAACGAGTAAAAGCACGGATGATCCATAATCATCTACAATAGACGCTTAATTTAATTAAGGGACATTGGCCGATGCGGAGAAAGCAGCGAGGCCAACAATACCTAATCTACTTTACGTACGATCACGTACACAGACGCGAGCGCGAGCGCTGACCGAGGTTTCACTCATTTAACACGCTAGGCACACCCGGCAAATACACCGGCGTGCACACACACAGACAGAGAGCGAGAGAGGGGGAGCGCGCGCACGTAAGATAGATTGAGGGATAGAGCGAGCGAGAAAAGCGAGCGCGATTAAGGGAGCGAGAACGAGAGAGAGAGAGAGAGAGAGAGAAAGAGCGAGAGAGAGAGAGAGAGAAAGAGAAAGAAAGAGAGAGAGAGAGAGAGAGAGAGAGCAGTCCGAGACCCAGGTCAGCCGTACTCTCCGCCAGATCCGTCCGCTTACCAAACCCTGGTGACACGCGACGCACAATCAGATGATAGAGAGAGCGAGAGAGAGAGAAAGAGAGAGAGAGAGAGAGAGAGAGAGAGAGAGAGAGAGAGAGAGAGAGAGAGAGCGAGAGAGAGAGACAGGAGGGGGCAGTCGAACGGAATATATATATATAAATTAATTTGTACTCATTTAGCTGCATATTAATTAACTAATTAATTAATTTATTTATTTATTCGCTGCTGTTGCTGTCACTACTGCTGTTCTTTGCGTGAACGTGTTAGAGAATAGCAACGTGTGTGCACGCGCATCGTGTAATTCATGAATATGTAGAAGGGGCACCCGTGCGCTGCGCTGTGTGAGCGGGCAATCCGTAATTTAGCTTGCGTTATTTATTATGTATGCGCGTGTACACGCACGCGGGGATTCACAACCTAGCGCGGGCAATCCGTAGTCAAGGGATGAGTCTACACTAACGTTGAGTCGCCTCTACACTAGCGCGTCTCTCCCACCCCCCCTCCTACTTTATTGTGTCACGCGCGTGCTGCGTGTGTACGCGTGAAGCAAGCGAATAGCGTCACATGGACGGTAATGGCGGAGGAGCGAGTATTGAAGCTTAATCGTAGCTCGTTACGGCGCTGAGAGATTTACGCGGCGGCATTTAGAACGCGCCGTTAACGCGCCACTTATTAAAATGTGTGTATTTGCGTCTTAGAGTGGCGTCGAGGGCTTCATTCGCCTTGCTGTGAAAATTCGCGAGCGTGGGGGGGGGCGGGGTTGAGGTGATTTATTGTAATGAAAACGCATGCATAATGATGCTGCTGATACTGCCGCCAGTACGCGTGTAATAACTGGTTATAAATAATACATCGTTATGCTCGAATCCTAGCTTAAACGTAATGATACACACCACAGTATTATATTAGTAGTAGCAGCAAGAGCAGCAGCAGCAGCGGCGGCGGCGGCGGTGGCGGCAGCGGCAGCAGCAGCAGCAGCAGCAGTAACAGCGGCAGCAGCAGCAGTAGCAGCAGCACCCGACACGCAGCAGGCGTCTTTGCGAATTTGTACGGATAACATGTACTTAACGGCGTGCCCGCGATAACTTACCTCCTAAGCATGACTGCCCGTAAGCCGCACATGAACCTACGAGAGAGAAAGAGAAAAAAAACCACAGTCAATTAACGCCAAGAACTCACGCGACCCGAATTTCCGTGAAGGGTCTTTACGTCAGCAGCGATAGCATCATGACAAAGTGGCCCCGATCACCCTACATTGTCATCGTATATGTGACATGATCAGTACGCACGTTAAGACGGGTCTCGCATTCTCGCGAGAGTTTTCACACCGACGCGCGCTTATTCTACGAGAGCGAACGAAAGTGGAGATACGAACTTTTCGCATGCTCTATCTTTATATATTGCTATCGCTGTTAATGATAACCCGCGGTTGAATTTACGACCATGTTTGATCTATCGGACCAACATGCTGTGTTTGGCAGAGATATAACATACGACAATGTCTATCGCAGATTACTGCTATATTTCATCAAGGAATTATTTTAGTGCTATATACGTTCATGGTCACACTTTCCATTCTTTATAAGTAATCGTAGCTAACATAAATAAACTCATATCTTTGGATAAGCAGTGGTAGCAATGTTGTAATAATCCATATACTCTTTATCTCAAATATCATCGAATGCATATCCGCGATTAAAACTGTTGCCCAGAGTTCGACATATACAGAGCCATATAACACATAATTAGCCAGAAGACTGCATTTGAATATAGAATATTCAATATTAAAATACACGAAATGTAATACGTGTTGTGTGTATGGATCTGTATAATATGTAAACATTTTAAGCATTCGTTTTATATTCATATACCAGTGCCACAATAAGTAGCTAGTTCAGATAGCGAGTGAAATAAATAATTAAAGAAGGAATATATATATGGATAGATAGACAAAATATACACCGAGGAAATACTCCGCGCTTTTATTAATTTATTTTTGTTTAATTTCGTTTTTTACATTTCATTTCGGTTTATAAACGTTTTTTTAAAGATATATTCTTTCCTTTTACTATCGTTTTCATATTTTTTTTTTCCGTGTCTTTTCTTTTTCATGTATATTTTCTTTGCGTGCTTCTAGATGTGCGCGCCAACGTCCAAGCCGAAGGAATATGGCGGCTGCAGCGCCCTCTACCGGCAACGAAATTAACGTTTTCACGATCTCGGGCCTATCATGCTACGGTTTATGTTCGCAACCCTACTTCGAATCTGTAACTAATTAAAGATTGACGGCATCATCGGTTTGCGCTTGCTTGCTTGTAGTAGCTACTAGGAAACGGCCCGTCGCCGGTAGAGGTCGCTCGCCGTTGTTGTTGACGCCGCTAGCAATTGGAGGACGCATAGTTAATATGTAAGCCAATACTTCTCCGATCCTCATTAGTCTACATCTGAATGCTAATCCTTGACCAGGGTTATACCATATTTGGGGGGGGGGGTGAAGTGATCGACGATATGTAAGCTCAACGCGGAGGTGCATCAAGGTAACATCAGGTCACACATGCAACCGTTAACTTCTCATTACAGACCTCGAGTGGCTCCATCTAGCATCCAAGTATGAGAAAATGAGAGCTGGTTTATTGCAGCGACGGAAGGCAGCGGCGCGCTAACGAAGGGAAGCGGCAAATGTGAAACGGAAAAGGCCTGTCCTGCATGTACGACTTGTTTCCTGATTAAGTGGCAAAAAGTCTCCAGCAATCGGCGGCTCTCCCCCTCTCTCTTGCTCACGCACGCGTGCTCTCTCCCTCTCTCTTGCTCACGCACGCGTGCTCTCTCTCTCTCTCTCTCTCTCTCTCTCTCTCTCTCTCTCTCTCTCTCTTTCTCTCTGTCTCTTTCTCGCTCACTCAAGCTCCTTCTCATTCTCTAGCTCACCCATGCTCTCTTTTTTCTTGCTTGCGCGCACTCACGTTTTCTCTCTCTCTCTCGCCCACTCAAGCTGCCTCTCACTTTCTCGTTCACCCGTGCTCTTTTTCTCTCTCTCTCTCTTTCTCTCTCTCTCTCTCTCCCCCTCGCTTTCTCTCCCTTTTTCTCTCTTTCTCTCTCTCTCTCTCCCTCGCTTTCTCTCTTTCTTTCTCTCTTTCTCTCTCTCTCTCTCTCTCTCTCCCTCGCTTTCTCTCTTTCTTTCTCTCTTTCTCTCTCTCTCTCTCTCTCTCTTTCTCTCTCGCTTTCTCTCTCTCTCTTTCTCTCTTTCTCTCTCTCTCTCTCTCTCTCTTTCTCTCTCGCTTTCTCTCTCTCTCTTTCTCTCTT
>NW_014577438.1:126179-128565 GCF_000485595.1 Priapulus caudatus
ACACACACACACACACACACACACACACACGCACACACACGACGCACACACACACACACACACACACACACACACACACACACACACACACACACATACCTAATTACTGCGTTTGTTCGCGAACGCGCATAACTCGTGCTAACTCGTTCTCTTCGACAAACGCTAATTTCAATAATTACTCGCGTTTAAATGCCAGTTGTGGCTGCCAAATGCATGCTGTCACATGCACGAACACATCCGGGCCAAGTCGATCGATGCAATTAGCATGATCATAACTGACATGCACCCGTCAGCCACAGCGCATGCGCACGTTTCCTTCCGAGGTCCGCTGCTCACATGCCGGTGAAGCCAGATTTATGGGTTCAACGGATAACCTCGCCGCACTGAGATGGAGAGATAGGGAGATGCACATATATATAAATAGCGAGACACCGAGTATGTGAGAAGAGAAATGAGAAAGGGAAAGACGAGAAGGCGAGTAAGACGGCGAGACTGGAGCGCTGGTAAGAGGAGAGATGAAAGAGAGAGAGAGAGAGAGAGAGAGAGCAAGAAAGCGAGTAAGAGGGCAGGAAAGAAAACAAAGAGGTGTAGAAAGGGAGTCAGAGAGAGAGAGAGAGAAAGAAAGAGAAAGAGAGAGAAAGAAAGAGAAAGAGAGAGAGAGAAAGAGAGAGAGCGATGAGCGAGAAGAGAGAGAGAGAGAGAGAGAGAGCGAGAAGCGGGAAGAGAGAGAGAGAAAGAGAGAGAGAGCGAGGAGCGGGAAGAGAGAGAGAGAGAGAGAGAGAGAGAGAGAGCGAAGAAAATTTGAAAAATATGGACAGACCGAAAATAGAGAGAGAGAGAGGGCAGCACGAAAGAGAGAACGAGCGAGAAAAGGACAGGAAGAGTGCAAGTGAGAGAGACGAGTATAGACGAGTGAGCGATATAAAACACACCCACGCTCGCACACACGCACAAGCACGCGCGCGCACAAACGCACATATACGACATGTGATGAACGCGAGAAATAGAGGGAAGACAGATTGACGAGAGCCAAAGAGGGAGAGAGAGAGAGAGAGAGAGACTAAGAAAGAGAAAGAGATAAAAGAGACCGCGGGCGCTCGTTAGAGGGCGTATAGGTAGTTAGAGATGTTATTATGGTTCCCATGCACGACCTTAGGAGGCGTATAACAGTAAGCCTCCGAGATTGTTCACCGTTGCACTACTTCGTCTCTAGAAAAGGCCTTTTTTGGCATTTTTTTTCGCCGAAATTCGGCACTAGAGTGCAATAATTAGCGTTAAAGAGATAAAAGAGACCGCGGGCGCTCGTTAGAGGGCGTATAGGTAGTTAGAGATGTTATTATGGTTCCCATGCACGACCTTAGCAGCGTCATCAAGTTTGACGTACGGACGCTAGCAACTACGTCTAAAACGCAGCGGGGTCCTCAATCGACGCATGCGTTCTATATGAAGGGCACACACGGCCGCACGAGGCAGCTACAGATTCATGCAACAACATGCAGTACAACCGACAATGAAAAGTACAACAACAAAAAATCGATGAAAAAATTCGCGACTGATGAAAATTAGGCTAATATGCCGAGCGGAAAAAAACCTAATGAAACGATCATCAATCGTGAAAACCTGAATATCGTGATATATATGCTATCTCGTATAATTCGAGCTGCTGACGTGGACATATAGAGCTGATGTGCCGTGTCTGGTTTTAGTCGAACCGCCGTTCCTTCCGCACCAGTGAGCCGCTCATCAATACCATTTCGCGAGTTTTCATGGCTAATTACATCATTACGCTTTAATCATAAATATAGTTTCACAGCTTTCATGAGTAATTAGTTAATTACGATTAATTTTCTCGCTACTACATCAGCGTGACCATATTTCATTCATAATTAAATATTAACGACACGAGAACGTTAATGCAGCGGGCGTAAGCATGGAAAGTTATCGAATTATACAAAACACGTTTGAAATGACGAGGTCACTATATGGTGGTAGGAGACTGTGCCACTGCACACGCGAGTTGGACTTGTATCGAAATCATTGGATAACTTTCCGATCAAATAATAAAGTGGCTGAATGAGGTGAAAGTAAGATGCAAGACGAAACAAATATGTACATGATTACACGTGCAAGCAAGAGGAAGGAAAGCAGCAAAGCGAGGGAGGGGTAAGAGTCAGGCAGAGTAAAAGAGAGAGTGTGAGCGAGAAATGGCTCTGAGAACAAGCGTGATAGATAAGAAAGAGAGAGAGAGAGAGCGAGTGAGAACATAGAGAGGCAGGGAAAGAAACAGAGAGAGACAGAAATAGTGTGTGTGTATGTGTGTGTATGCGTGTGTGCGCGGGTGTGTATGTGTGTGTGTGTGTATGTGTGTGTGTGTGTGTGTGTGTGT
>NW_014577438.1:129903-138662 GCF_000485595.1 Priapulus caudatus
AGTAGTAGTAGTAGTAGTAGTAGTAGTAGTAGTAGTAGTAGTAGTAGTTGTAGTAGTAGTAGTAATTGTAGCAACAGCAGTAGTAGTATTAGCAGTAGTAGTAGTAGCAGGGAGAGTATTGTCGTGGCACAACCGAGCACGAGAGACGTTGATGAGTGAATCACTGATGTCACACCTGCTCACAATTGCGCTGTCATCAGCGCTTACTCATTTACGCGATAAAGATAGTGTTTTACCGAATGGGCTTGCATCTATACGTCTAAATGCGATGTGCGCGCGTGTGCGCGTGCGTGAGTGCGTGCGTGCGTGCGTGCGCGTGCGTAGGTGCGTTTGTATCTGCCTGTGTAATTTAAAACTCCAACCCTCGCCCATCAGAACTGATGTGTATTGATATATAAAATACACCGGCAAGCGTCTGTCTCGATACCTCTGAATTTGTCTAGCACATGCACTCGTTTAGCCCTGTGTGTGTTTGTGTGTGCGTGCGTGAATGTGCGCACGCGTGTACGTGCGCGGGCATGTGTTTGCGTGTGAGTAATTTCTCCATCGGTCCATATTGTCGATTTCACAGTATACGTATACTCTCATATACTCTACATATTCTCATAAGTATACGCGCTTTAAATTAACGTTATCTCAACCTTTAGGTAGTTTCAATCTTTAGGTAATGATAACTTTCAGTTAAACTTTGACCTTTTTTTAAATTCGTCTTTTAGTTAATGTTAATTGTACTACGTTCAGGTAATTCGCTTTTGGTTAATTACCGTTTACCTGGTGTTAAGGCTCGTACACAAGATCTAATAATATTATGAACTGCCGAAAATGGTCGCATCTCCGTTGCTTTATGATCCTTTAAACCGACTATAGCTACACTCAGAAGATATCCGGGTGTAGGCATATTCTCATGTTACTACATTCGTATATATACTAAAGATAATGATCCTGTCTCTATATAAATAAACAATGATATAAGTGAACTGCCTTGCATTAGGTTGCCGTTTAAGACACGGATGAAACTTGATTGAAGCGCTCACTCGAGCATAAGGAATGAATGCCAAACAGCCGATGAAATTCTAACTTTCCACACTCTATCCCTCCTCCAGTGTAAGAATGCTAACAATAGCTAAGGAGGTCTAAGCGTTAAGGAGGTCTAAGCGTTGATATCTATCCTGTTTCAATATGAAATGAGCAAAATAAGAATCCGCGTATATGCACACGTAGCCATAGCTCAAGATTACATCATCGCCACAAAATTATCCTTAAATTAAACCCCGGGGAAAAGTAAGATTAACTAATTAATTTGTTAGCTATTAGATTAGCTAAGCTATTAGATTAGCTAAGCTATTAACTAGCAATGCAAGATATGGGTCATTGCATCGGGTTGGGGGAACAAAGAGTGACATGATAGTGAAATTTTGAAAATGTTCAAAAAGTAAATCTATCTATGTTTTCGAATAAGAAAACCATCATACTTTAAAATTTAGAAACAATTATATGTTGAAAATTTGTCAGTCTACCATACACAATGGCCTGTTATAGAACTGTCACGGCGCTCCGACGTAACAAAATTTCGACTGACACCACTGGTGTATTTTTGCACAAATCAATTTTCAAGAAATTGGATTTTCTAAAAATAATTTTCATACAATCAAACTTACAACTACACAAACAAATTAAATATGACATGTTACATTTTTTCTCCGTGGAAGTAACTTACACCTGCGTGAGTGGGCGTAACAATTTTCGATATGTATTGACACAATAGTTACGTCGAAGTGGTGTTGTTCAAACGATCGCAGCTGATGTGTTTGGGATTTTCAGACGGTGAAAGTTGTTTTTCATGGAGAGGCTTGGCGTATTTCTCGAACGTAAAACCATAAAAACATGTGGAAATATACATTCTTATTATGAAACGAAATACCTCTTTTATATAGTTTCCACATGTCACACATTTTGTTACAAATACAGCTTCTGACACAATCATTTCATATTTTTAGCAGTGAAATTTTCTTCAATGCAGTGAAGTTTGATCTGGTTTTGAAGCTTAGGTTTGCCTGTTTAAGACAAGCTACAGGTTAACGAAAAAAATATTAAAAGCAACTTCAAATGTGATATAATGTTGCACATGCAATGTTCCCCAACCCGATGGAATGACTCATATATGTACGCGTATATAGTAGCTACAGACAAAGCAAGGTTACGCGAGCTTGATTAATCTCACCATAGAGTTTGATGAATGCGCGAAATTATAATAGACGATCACTACATTTTAGTTTAAATACATGTACATGTTTCAATGTCAAGCCTTAAGGATCACGTGAACTCCGGGAGATCGGTTCGTGAGAAAACACCCAGCGCCATCTACCAACCTCATATGATTATTACATGTCAATGCAATCAGCGCATATGTACACGAGAGGCATTGACTGGCACGCCGAGGTCAGCACTGCTAGCGACGCGTCTGATTACGGAGGCCAATCGCGCAGTGCCGAGACCAATATCCGGGGGAGAAACCTGATTAATAATCTCACACGCTCTATCCCCCACTCAGTCTCCCCCTATCTATGTATCTAACTATCTATTTCTCACTCTGTCTCTCTCTCTCTCTATCTCTCTCCCCCATCTCTTCCTATCTCTCTCCAGTTCTTCCCACTCTCGCTCTCTCTGTCTTTTATCTATATCTCTCTTTCCCGCACTCTTTCTAGCTCTCCTCTCTCTCTTCGACTCCCTTTACAAATCTCTATCATCTCTTGCTCTCTCTTTCTCTATCGCGCGCTCTCTCTCTCTCTTTCTCTCTCTCTCTCTCTCTCTCTCTCTCTCTCTGCAAATGGCCTCCTTCTGCCTATCTCTCTGCCTCTTCTCACTCGCCCCTCCTCTGTACTCGTGTTCACTCTCTTCCGTCTCTCTCTCTCTCTCTCTCTCTGCGGCGCGCTCTCTCTCTCTATCTCTAGCCCTCGCACGGGCGTCGGTAGGGAGGGATTACGTGGGTAAGACGTGGTAACAGGGCGTGACGTGGTCGACCGATAGGCGCGCTGTGCGTGCAATGCAGAAGGCATCTGCGCCTTCTAACATCGCCTGGCGCGCGTGTCTGCGCGCCCCCGCGCCGCGAGCGGGGCGTATTGCGTTCTCTCGCTGGCGGTTAACTGAGGCACCCGATTACACAAACGATATGTCGTATGCGATATGCATCGGCTGCCGTTTGGATGCTGAGGTGCGAGTGGCTTGTGGTGTCTTTAGGAGAGAAGCTTATTTCATCATAATATGATGATTCCTGAAGCGCTATGATTAAATTACTATCCATCGCTAGATTAATCCTCGTCCACTGCAATCTGTCACCATGCGTACTCTCTCTCTCCGGTCCATCTCTCTCTTTTCTGCTCTCCTCTCTCTCTCTCTCTGCCTCTCTCTCTCTCTCTCTCTCTCTCTCTCTCTTCTGTTCTAGTCTGCTCTCATCTAGATCTCGTCATTGCTATCACTCTATCTATCTAATCTATCATCTACTATCTATCTCTCACACTATCTAATCTATCTATATCTATCTATTCTATCTATTATCTATCTATCTATCTATCTATCTATCTATTATCTATCTATGTATCTATCTATCTATCTATTTCTATCTATCTATCTATCCGCTATCTATCCTATCTATCTATGCTATCTATTCTATACTATCTATCTATCTAATTATCTTCTATTTATGCTATCTATCTATCTATCATCTATCTATCTATCTATCTATTCATCTATCTATCTACTATCTATTCTATCTATCTATTACTCTATCTATCTAGGCTCAGCTAGCTATTTTCTAATCTATCTATCTAGATACTCGGGTACTCTATTCTATCTATCTATCTATCTATCTATCTACGATCCTATCCTATCTATCTATCTATCTACTATGCTAATCAGTCTATCTATCTATCTATGCTATTAGTTCTATCTATCTATCCAGCATATCTATCTATCTATTCTATCATCTATCTAATTATCTATCTATCTATGCTATCTATCTATCTATCTATCTATCCTATCTATCTACCTATCTACTATCTATCTATTCTATCTATCTACTCTATCTATCTATCTATCTATCTATCTATTATCTATCTATCTTATCTTCTATCTATCTATCTAATCTATCTGATCTAATATCTATATAACTATCTATCCATCTATCTATCTATCTATCGTATCATCGTATCTATCTATCTAGTCTATCTAGTCTCATCTCTATCTATCTATCGTACTCTATCGTATACTATCTATCTATCTATCTATCTTCTATTATCTATCTATCTATCTATCTATTTATCTATCTATCATCATCTATCTATCTTATTTCTATCCTCATCCAATATCTATCTATCTATCTATCTATCTATCTATCATCTATCTACATCACTATCCTAATCTATCCTATCTATTCTATTCATACTATCTATTCTATCTATCTATCTATCTATCTATCTACTATCATTATCTATTATCTATTTATCTGATCTACTATGCTATCTATATCTGATCTATCTATTCTATCTATCTTCTCATCTATCATCTATCTATTCTGATCTTAATCTATCTATCTATTACTATCTATCTATCTATCACTATCTATCTATTCTATCTATCTATCTATCTATCTATCGTTCTATCTATTTCATCTATCTATCTATCTATCTATTATCTATCTATCCTATCTAATCTATCCATTATCATCTATCTGTGATTCTATCTATCCTATCTATTGCTATCTATCTATCTATCTATCACTCTATCTATCCTATCTATCTATCTATCTATATCTATCTACTATCTATCTATCTATTATCTATCTATACTATCTTCTATCTTTAAACGCTATATATTCTTCTGCGGCACTCTCGCTCTCTATCTCTCCCTATCCTGTCTAAACATCTTAACTACTATAATTTAAAATATACATTTCTCTAGTCTTCCCCATATCTCTTCTCTCTCTCCCGCTGCTCGTCTCTTCATCTCTCGTCTCATCTCTCTCTCTACTCTCTCTCTTTCTCTCTCTCTCCTCTCACTTTCTCGCGCTTCGTCTCTCCTCGCGTCTCTCTATCGTCTACGTCTCTCTTCGTCTTGTTCTGCGCGACCGCTGGCGACGCCGTCCTCTCCTGCCATCTCTCCTGCTCGCCTTCTACCTCTCTTTTTCTGCTCTCGTCGCGTCCCGCCGCTCTCTCACTCTCCTCTCTCTCTCTCTCTCTCTCGTCTCTCTCTCTCTCTGCTAAAGCAACGTAATCCTAATCTTTCTCTCTCTCCTCTCTCGTGTCGCTCATCATCTCCTCTCTACTCTCTCTCGCTCTCTCTCTTCTGCTCTTCACGTCCTTGCAACGTCAGTCTCGAAGCTCGCGGCAGACAACGTGTAGGTGGCAGGTGGAAAGCTTCGAGTGATTCTGTTATGGTCACGGGTGCGGCAGGGTTTGTTCTCGGGAGTGCGCTGGTGCCCTAACGTACTGATGATTACTGAATGTCCAGTTGTAGCACCGCGACCCGAGGTTGACTCGACTCGACGTAATATATACGGTAAACCAGCGTCGCCGCCGCTCACCCGCATGCAGGCCACCCAAGCTCGCTAGAGTGTCGGTGAACGACAAAAGGCGGCCTTGCTTGTGAGTTTTTTTTCAATTCCACGTATTGGCGCTCGAACGTGCGCAATGTTCTCAAGTTCGTGCGAACACCTTTACTATACCCGCCTGCTGCTGCAATAAGATGGAGATAGGGAGAGAAAAGGGAGAAGGTATATTATATACTATATATATATATATAAAATATATATATATACAAATAATAGAGAGAGAGAGAGAGAGAGAGAGAGAGAGAGAAGAGCGCACGCGAGAAGAGAGGGAGAGAGAAAGAGAAAAAGAGAGAGAGAGAAGCGAGAGAGAAGAGAGAGAGAGAGGAGAGGAGAGGAGAGAGAGAGTAGCGGCGACGCGACGAGAGGAAGAAAGAAAGAGAGAGAAAGAGAAGAGAGAGAGAGAGAGAGAGAAAGAAGAGAGAGGAGAGAGAGATGAGTAGAGAGGAGAGAGAGAAGAGACAGAGAGAGAGAGAGAGAGAGAGAGACGAGAGAGAGAGAGAGAGAGAGAGAGAGAGAGAGAGGAGAGGGAGAGAGAGAGAAGATGAGAGAGAGAGAGAGAGAGAGAGAGACGAGAGAGAGAGAGAGATAGAGAGAGCTTTGACTCCTATCGTAGCTCACCAGCGTAGTCTGCATTACAACGAAATTTCACTACTCCATATATATATATAATAATATAACACTATATATATGATATATATTATATATAATATATAATATAATATAATATATATATATATATGGAGTAGTAAAAATTATATATATATATAAGAAAAAGTATATATGTTTTGTATATGTATCAAGAGTACATAATAGAGAGAAGAATATGACACCGTTTTAACAGCGTTTTGCATACTTTTCAACTTGTAAATATCAGGGCCGTAGCCTGCGGGGGGGGGGGCAAGGGAGCCGCTGCCCCGCTAGATTTTCGAGCAAAATTTAAAAAATAAATTGTTCTACTAAAAGAGAATTGTCGTGGTCAGAAGGAAGGCTGTACTCTCCATCTCCTGCGATCTACATTTTCAAGATTTTCTGTGGTAGAACCCCCAGACCCCCACCTGTTTCTCACCCCTTCTTTGAAATCCTGGATCCGCCACTGCCCCCCTCCCCTTCTAGGAATTAGCTCAACCTACGGCCATGAATATTCTGTCAATATGTGAATAAATATATTCAAACTTTACCTTGTTTTCGTCTATGATTCTCCGTTAATCATATGACACCACCAATTTACCTGAAAATCGTATGTGTTCTTCAAAAAAGTTCTTTGAATACGACACGGTTTCACACAGTTTTTCCAACTATTCGCATCTGAGCGGCGAATGCTAATATGCGGCGGCAGCACCAAGTTGTAACTACGGGACGCTGGGGGGCTGTTGGGGATATTAGGTAAGCACAGTAACAGAACTTAATTGTTTCGCTTCCTTATCATCAGGAACACGATGGCAACACAGCTAAAATCAGCTGCTAGCTCGCCGTGAGCACACATTTAATTCTAGCACGCTGGAAACGCTACACGCTGAATACAATTCGATGCCTAATATCCCCAACAACCCCCATATTTCCGTCATAGACGATAGACAATAGAACACCAATCCGATAATAAACTTTCGCCGCTCAGATGCGAATAGTTGGGAAACTGTGTGAAACAGTCTGTCAGTCTGTCATACAGTAAATAAACCAGTGATTTCAAAACGCTGTGATGGATAATTATTTTTTATTTTTTATCGAAGCCCCTGATTGTCTGTTAAATTGTTTTCATCCAATTTCAGATATTTACTGGATATAATTATTGGTCGCCGATAGAACTTCCTGCCACCGAGAATCAATACGCTTACTTTTTTCTCCCTCGCTTGCTTTCTCTGCCTCTCTCTTGTACTCTCTCTCTCTCTCCCAATATTTTCTATCTTTGTCCCCCTTTGCTTTCTCTGCCTCTCTCTTGTACTCTCTCTCTCTCCCAATATTTTCTATCTCTGCCCCCCTTGCTTTCTCTGCCTCTCTCTTGTACTCTCTCTCTCCCAATATTTTCTATCTCTGCCCCCCCCCCTTTGCTCTCTCTCTCTCGCTCGCTCGCGTTTTAATACATCGCGCTCGCAAGTATCCTGGTGAGCCTGCCGAACGCGCGTGTGCGTCTTCAAACAGAAATCACACGACTCAGCGTTGGTCGCCTGATAACGTACTGGACTTGACGACGCAAAGGGTTCATCTGTCTGTGGCGGACAGAGCACAACGACCGTAGCAGGCACCGATGTCCGCGAGACGAAAGCATGTCTTCTAGCAACAAACACATTCACACGCGAATCCAAGCATGTGCGCACATGCACACGCACTCAAGTTATACACACATCCCGCAAGCCCCCCCCCACGCAGTGACACATGCAGAAAACGCAAACAGACGGGCGTGCAACTGTTGAAGTGCGTGCGTGCGTGCGTTTAGACGAGCGTGCATTATCGTGTATCTGGGCGTATTTGTATGTGCCCGAGCACGTGGGCGTGAGTATATGTGCATCAACGCATGTGTGAAATGAAATGATGTCGACCAAGAGTAAAATTCGATTAGGAAATAACGGAAAACGTGATATATTAGAGCGAGGACGTTCTAGAACGTGCCACCGAGGACTGCGGTGTCGCCACGATAAACAATCTCTAGATGTGTTAGCGAGGCTGAGCGCTAAAAATTACTCCAATTACAAGTTTCTTATTCCCTACCGCGCAGAGGTGGCGACGGAACTAGCAGCAGCAGCAGCATGGTTGTGGTGGTGGTGGTGCTGCTGCTGCTGCTGCTGCTACTGTTACTACTACTACTGCTGCTGCTGCTCCTGCTGCTGCTGATACTGCTGCTCATGTGGTTGCTGCTGCTGCTGCTCCTGTTGTTGTTGTTGCTGCTGCTGCTCCTGTTGTTGTTGGTAGCAGCATGCAGCAACAGGAGCAGCAGCAGAAGCAACAGGAGTAGCAGTAGTAGCAGCAGCAGCAGTAGTAGTAGCAGTAGCAGCAGCAGCAGTAGCAGCAGCAGCAGCAGGCAGCAGCAGCAGCAGTAGTAGTAGTAGTAGTAGTAGTAGTAGTAGTAGTAGTAGTAGTAGCAGTAGCAGCAGCAGCAGCAGCAGCAGCAGCAGCAGCATGCAGCAACAGGAGCAGCAGCAGCAGCAGCACCACCACCACC
>NW_014577438.1:143774-168663 GCF_000485595.1 Priapulus caudatus
TTTCCCCGACATTAACTACAGCACAATCAATTCCTCCCTCAGCATTGCATACACATAGCTTAACATCTGTGGTGCGAATAAAATGTGAACACTGACATGAATGACGGAATTCGCGCGGCCTACCAAACAGTTCTACTGAATGATAGAGGAACACACCTTATGGATTTACGAAAGAAAACACGACTATTAAATTTTGTTTAATAGATATTTATTATCAGCGTAGGAAAAAAAACTCGGTAACGCTATTTCGTAATGATAACCCGTAATATTAAGTGTACCCCACAGAAAGACTACTAAAATTATATATATATATATAAATATATATATATATATATATATATATACATATATAGTTAGCATTGTGGTAAATACTTAATTTTGAGTTCGTTTGCTGCAATCCGAGAGGCAAAATGAGGTATGAACAGTCGAATATCATGCAAAATTTAGGTAGTACAATTTAAGAAAACCACTAGGCTGGTCTTGTGCAATCACGCCAACGAACAAAAATTAAACTCACTCTCAACGACATAAATAGCCATCGAATCCGAAACAAACTAAAGGTAACATAATTTTAGATATATTTTCTGCCATCATAAAATATACATGAAACAGAAAATTATAATATGTGAAAATACAGAAACAGAGAGAAAAGAAAAGCGAGCCAAAATGGCCGCTGTTGAACACGTCAAAATGGTCACTACCTACTCGTTCGCTAAACGACTTCGTCTAAAATCTGATACGACAGTTACCGTTGTAGGCTACAATACATCTAATATGTCAAGTGTTCACACAGACAGGTGACTCACTCACCCATGTAGAGCTGCGCACGAACGGAAAATGGAAATATCGGTCGACTCGACAGCAAAAAAAACTCAGTAAGGGAACCAAATCGAGTTGCTACAGAAATTGCCAGAGCGATACTAAAACTGCGCAAAATAGTAAAATGAACAATCAAATAATTCCCTATTTATAGACGTAAGCAGAACAATCAACTGCCGTTGACGCAAATAGACAGAGAAACCTCATCATACGCAAGAGCGCGGCCAGTCAAATAATGCACGCACGTGAAAGGAAGAGGTCTTAGATAAGATATATAACGAGGGAATTATTTTACACTTGCGTAACCACGGCTGCTTTCCTGGCCAAGTGCGGATTGGATGTTATCGTATCGGAATAAAGTGCTAAAACACATAATCTTCGCAGGTAAATGGTCACACACACGCACACACACGCACGCACGCACGCACGCACACACGCACACACGCACGCACGCACGCACGCACGCACGCGCGCGCGCGGGTGTGTGGGTGTGTGTGGGTTCAAACCTACGGGGCGGGTTCAACCCGATATTCGTTAAAAAATACGTGAACATAAGCTTCGCGTGCCAGGTTATGTAGCGCGCATGCATTTTTTACGCTCGTTTATATTTTCCTTGGCGTAAGAGTACCGAAGTGATGACGTCACGGTGGCATGACAACGAGCCTGCTGGTTCTACACAATCATATGCTCTGGTAACATTAACTACGTGTCGTGTTTTGTACCCGATTGTAACCATCATTCTGAGAGTCATTATTGCAGTTTTTATAGATTTCCAAAGGATGGAAGTGAAAAGCAACAAAAAAAAATAAAAATAATTAACAACAAAAAAATTAACAAATTAAAAATTAAATTTTTTTTAAATTCATTATAATATTGCAAAGATCGACTGCTACGCGAGCTTTAACCGCTGTCTGCAGCGCACACACTCGTGTTTACGTACGCACAACATTTGTCAGGCGCAGTAAAACCTTATGGAGCCAGTTGCTTGTGTAGAACCAGCCGTGCGTTGTCTTGCCAACGTGACGTCACACTTCGGTACTCTATATCGCCATGCAAAACAACCGAAGCGAAATGTATGTGAATTGGGTTTCCAACATGCGCGGCACATGAAGCATTAACTCATTATTACCCGCGCTACTACAGAATTTACGCGTCTGCTAAGTGTAAGCTTAAGCGTATCACCATGCTATATCTAGCATCCGAAGTATTTCAGTTACATGTTTGACTCCCTGGCGCGTTTCGTTTGTGTTGAGCCTGTAAAGACCAATGCGTGGTTCGTTGGACCTTGCATATATTCACTGAATAATTTCCCCGGGAAACGTTTTTGTTTTATTTTGTAGTCGGAGCAAACGCGTATCCTCGAGTAATAATTCACTTCTTCGATTAAAATTATACACGCCTTAGGGAGCGACCGCCGGCTCCTCAAATCAACCGAGAGAAAGTCGCGGAAACTGTGTTATGGCATACCGAGAAGTCATACATGCATAGTAATAGCCTCGCCTCACCGTGGAAACTACAACATGCAATGGCTAGTTGTTCTTATTACCAGCGGTTGGCAGGAGTAATGTTTTCACCGGCGTGTGTTTGCCTGTTTGTTGGTCTGCTTTGGTTTGTGGGTTTGTGTACAGCCCTACAGCTGAAAAAAAGTTATGGACGCGATTGTCATAAAATTTCAGGATCAGAAATGGGCTAACTTAGAATGATGAGATTTTGGTGGTGATCCGGATCCAATTTAGATTAATTAATTAATGTAATTGATGAATTATATTAAATTTTCAAGATAGGTCAGAAAATGGGGTAACTTAGATATTGACTTACATTTGGTAGTGATCGCGGATCCCAATTAATTAATTAACATACAATATTTAATTATAAATTTTTTAGGATAGGTCAGAAATGGGGTAACTTAGAATTGATTAGCTTTTGGTGGTGATCCGGATCCCAATTATTATTAATGAATAAATAATTAATAACAATTTTCACAGTCACAGAACTTGAGGGCTGCTCGGCGGAGTCTGTGCTCTCCGAGTGCTCTAGTTCTGCTCTCTATGCAGACCGCGCGCTGCGTATATTTAAACACGAGGATCTCTATCCATCTAGTCCATCCATCTAATATATCTATCCATCGCATCTATCTATTCTATCTATCTATCCATCTAATCTATCTATCTAAACTATCTATTTATTTATCTATCTATCTATCTATCATCTATCTATTTATCTATTTATCCTATTTATCTATCTAATCTATCTATCTATCTATCTATCTATTCTATCCTATCTATCTATGCTTATCTTTTTCTATCTATCTATCTATCTATCTATCTATCTATTCTATCATATCTATCTAGCTATCTATCTAGCTATCTATCTATGGTGGGGCGTGCGCGCTGCGTGTTATTTGAGTCAAACAGTATCATGCTCTCTGCATGTGAAGATGCTGAATATTATTCTTGATAGACGAACACAAAACTAAACGCATAATCTGGGCTCTAAAGTGCGTCCGGCGTTTTCTTGCGCCTAGCTGCGACATGTGTGCTGAGCGATGCTTCTGCGTCTCTAATGTCCGCACTCACACTGAGAGGGGCTAAATAGAAGCTAAAGAATTAGATTGAGGTGTTAGAGTAGCTTCCGTACGATGGAAGTCGACAATGTTTATCGAATTACTCCGTAGTTGGTCCGTAGGAATAAGCTCCCACCTACAACGACTACGAGCGAATGACTGTCAGCACTCGCGTGCAAAAGGACCGGTATTTATGGCCCATTGGCAACCCGCGCCACCACGTAAACCGGATGCTGGCAAACGCTAATGCGGGAACGCGCGCAACATAAAGACTTCTGCTAATGTCGCATCGAGGCCGTTTCGGGACACCCGGGAGCGCAGTGTCATGGCGGGATTATGTTCTGTGTGCCCTACGACGACGGAATTAACGCGAAGCAACACGGATGCAATCAGCAGCGCTCTATCGTCCCTCTCTACTGTCCCTTTGTAACTCTTTAGCTTCTAATCTCGCCGATCTTTTCCTTCTCCCTCTTTCTATGCTCTGTTTTCTTAAGTGACGCGTTCGCTCTATTTATATATATATATTTCTCTCTAGCTGTCAACTCTTCACGAGACTGTTCTAGTGCTTCCCTCGCTCTGTCTCTGCTCTACTCTCTTTTTTCCCATCTTTCTCTCTCTCCTCTCTCTTGCTCTCTGCCCTCTCGCCGCGCTCTTCTCTCTCTTCCAAATCTCTCGTCTCCTCTCCGTCTCCTCTCCACGCTCTCTCTCTCTATCTCGACCCAACATTCATTCATTGTCATCTCTCTCGTCTCATGCGTCTCTCGCAACTTTCCTCTCACTCTCTTTTCAATCTCTGGTGGTCTACCCAAGAAATAATACCGCAGGCAAAGTCGCACTTGCCGCGTTGCAGCGGAAAAGACAGCGCTGTCGTCAACTCTGCGCAGTCGATGGCGTTCTTGACGACGTCGCTAGCGATGGCACGTCGACACGACACGCCGATTTGCCTGAATGCTAATTGCGCGAGGGGCATCTGCCTCGCGCGTGTTTCGCGAGATTCTCGGCGAGGCGCATTAAAGCTTTGCCGCGTTTGACGAGCGGAATTATTAGCGATGACGGCGAGTAGTGGCCGACGTGCGATGGGCGACTGACAACGACGATAGCTTGATGTATTTATAGACCAATTACGAGTGCGCCGACAGCTGCGCTTCGACGCTTAACGCACGCTCGTGTGTATAGTGACACACATGATTACGCACACATACAACGCGACACCCAGGCAGAGGCGCCGCACGCACGCGGGCACGGTCGATAGTAGCCGCGCGCACGCACGCAGGCACTGAACGCGCTGCGCACGCCGGCACAGACGTCATACTTAAAAATATATTTATGATACATATAAATTTTTGGAAATCGCACGTGAACAGTAGAAACGCAGTTCTTGTTCAGTTTTACGTAAATATATATTTTTGATTCAGCTATACTCGTTCAAAATATATTCAGATTGCGCATGAGCGTGGAAGGATCATGGCTATAGTCTTGATTAAGTGTCCAAGGTAAGCAGTATCAAGTAGTGTTAATTACTTAGAAGGGGCTAATATGCCCAAAGGCACAAGATAATGCACACGCGCGCATGCACACTAGCCAACCAGTCTACAGCACCACAAGCGGACAGCACAAACACACACACACACACATACACACACACACACCACACACACGCAGCACGACTCGCAACACACACACACACCGCTCACACCCCACACCCAGCCCACAACACACACACACCAGCCACACAACACACATCACACACACGCATCGCAACGCACCACGCACGCACGCACGCACGCACACACGACAACACACCACACACACACACCACTCACACACACCACACACACACAGCAGCACCACAACACCCCCCCCCCGTCAGCACACACAACACATTACAATGACGTCGTTAATATCGCGTGGCCGCACTCTGCGGCGCACGTAATGACGCGACACTGCATGTGCAGCACTCCATACGCAGCGGCTGCGAGCGTGTGCACGTCCGACATACTGCGACTTCGTTGTTGCGCAGCGAGAATATCGCTCGGAAAGTCGTGCGCGGCGACCATGTTCCAGCTCGAACTCTTATCGCATTCGAACGGCCGCAAACGTTTTTTGAGCTAACGTCGGCAACGGGAAGGCGACGCGTGTGGGAGGGTTTTCTAAACCGGCTCGCCTAGTCGCAGCGTAGCGACATTATCCGCAGTCGAATATCGCCCATTCGGTCACTCGCGGCGCCGCGTTCGCCCCCAATTTAATCTTCGTCGCTGCATATCAAGGAGTAGAATAAAACACACACCACACACACACATGCCACTAATATAATATATATATATATATATAATATATTATAATGTGTGTGTTATATATGCTACTCTTGCCGATATATATAACTAATCAAATACCCTAACGATTCCGGGAAAAGAACTACATAAAAAATCAGAATTCGTGGCACGTGAATATATGAAACGAAATTGTTCACTCCTAATATATATATATATATATATAGAGAGGAGAGAGAGAGAGAGAGATAGAGAGAGAGAGAGAGAGAGAAAGATAGCGAGAGAAGAAAGAAAAATAAAGAGAAATACAGAGAGAGAATGAGAAAATATCAAGAGCGTATTAAGAGGTAAATTCCTTATACTGGCTCTGAATAATATATTATCGGAGGGGGGGGGGGAGTCGATTTTACACTTCTATGCGGAGTGATGTACAACTATCACTAAATGTGCCTACTATAGGCAAAAAACACCTCTAAAATTAATTATTTGTCCTGGCGGTGGGATACAATGCTTACATAATTCGTGTCGATTTGTGTGCATGGCATGTTACTTTAACTAATCAGCGCCTCTTACACTAACCCACGCTACTTAACACTTCATTAATTTAGACTCGAGCCAATGTTTTATTCATACTTAAATTCTCAGAATATAATCTCATGTACACCCACAGTGGAATCAACGGAATCTTTACAATAGAGGCGTCGCAAAAACGCAATTACGTATCCTACAAAAGAGTAAACGCGATAACTCTTTTTACCAAATCGTAATATAAATTTTCACGGCGACCCTCTTTCCGACTTTTTGTTATTTGTTGTTCCGAACTCCTTTAGCCTCGTTCACGATGAAGACTTCGTATTATAAAAATGCGGTAATTTGCGAATACCGAATCTGAGACAAATACGCGGCCGAAGCGTTCACACGCTGATTCGGCCGCTTCCAAGAAATGCCGTATTTGCGAGCTGCGAGCTGCTTTAGTAACAATAGCCTCGTTCACACGAGACCTCGTATTTATGAAATACGGTATTTGCGAGCTGCGAGCTGCTTTAGTAACAATAGCCTCGTTCACACGAGACCTCGTATTTATGAAATACGGTATTTGCGAGCTGCGAGCTGCTTTAGTAACAATAGCCTCGTTCACAAGAGACCTCTTATTTATGAAATACGGCATTTGCGAAATACCGAATCTGAGACAAAAACGCGGCCGAGCGTTCACGCGCTGATTCGCGGCTCCAGAAATACGGTATTTGCGAGCTGCGAGCTGCTTTAAACAATCAAGCAAACAATGCGAAATAAACAATGCAATGCGCACCAACTGCCGATAAAATACGTAGACTGGTCCGCGCTCGACAGTTCCACTCGACGCGCAACTGTCGAGCGCGGACCAGTCTATAAAATACGCGGCTTCAGAAATCCGGAGCCCATTGTCAGAAACAAAATTAGTCTTAACATTAGTCTTAACACTAACATTTTCTCGTAGACCGTCGACAGCACTTTGTTTCGTATTGTTATGAGGAAATCTGCTACGATTTTTCATTCAGGTAACTTCGCAGCGTTTCTGTCGAAGGTCTAAGAGAAAAAGTTTATGCTAAGGCTAATTTTGTTTCTGACAACGGGCTCCAGGACCCGGTTCCATAGTCGTGAATTAACTCTTAACTCTGAGTTAAATTCCTTAATTCAGAGTTAAAAGTTAACTCAGAGTTAAATTCCGTTTCACAGTCGTGAATTAACTTTAACTCTGAGTTACTTAACTCAGGATTTAATCCATGTTTATGAAACCCAAATTTAACTCGGAGTTTACTAACTCAGAGTTAACCTTAACTCAGGCTTAAAGTTAATCCACGACTGTGGAGCCGGGTCCAGGTATTTAGCGTTCACACGAGGAAATGCGCGGTCCAAGAGATCCGGTATTTCTCAAGCACGGCAAACTATTCGGAGTCTGGGAAGCCGTGTATTAATTTTACATCAAATACCGGATCTGTTTAGATACCGTATTTCTTGGACCGCGCATTTGTCCTCGTGTGAACGCTAAATACCGGATTTCTTGCTACGTGTGAACGCGGCTGACGACGCGCAACTCTGGCCTGTATAGCTCATATAAAGCTAGCGTATAGCGGCGCCCTGTGCGAGCAATTACCTAGTTACGTTAGTCTCATTATTAATTCACGTCATAATATGCAGATAAATATTATTGTAATCGTAGCTTATAATTAATTTAGCGCCGCGAGTCTCCGCTCCCGCGTCATTAGTACGGCTTGACTTTTTACGTCGCCATCCTTAACGCGGACGAGCAAGGCGTGTCAGGACCGCACAGGAAAACCGGAAAATCCGCCCCGTGTGTTTACGTGATGGCAGGTTATGTGCCAGGCGCGGGCGCGCTAAATGGCGTGGGCATCATCTAGGGAATCGTTTTTAATTCTCGTTAGCTCACATTATTTCCGGCAGGTTTGCGAAAAAAACTGATATAGTTAAAGCCGCACAATGCGCATCCAAACGCTAATTTCTCCAGTACTAGACTAGCAAATACTTCGTGGCATGCATAATCACACTACCTTATGACAAAATAAACTCTAGTTCCTCCCATTTCACTGCGCGTTTGCTTAAAACCCACAAGAAAGAGGTGAGAAAACTGGCATTCTGGCGCCAACGCCGACTTGTTTTCCAAACAATTTAGCCTCGAAGTGGTTAGGTGACGTCACATGTTTTTATCTTTGCTACACCCGTACCGCTGTACCGCAGCACCGCTGCACGGTTGCTTGGGAGAGCAACGCGAAACTGTCAACAACATCGGAGAATTTGAACAACATTGGAGGTATTTTCAAATACCTTTTATAAGACAACGCGCAGTGAAAGGGGAGGAACTAGAGTTTATTTTGTCATAAGGTAGTGTGATTATGCATGACACGAAATATTTGCTAGTCTAGTACTGGAGAAATTAGCGTTTGGATGCGCATTGTGCGGCTTTAAATCTTTTTCGTGATATTGTAACTCGTGTAAACCTTTACAGAGATTCAAACTTCACATGCTGCCGGTTTCATGTGTGTAACACGACAATTACATGTTTGTGTTCCAGGGCGTCGTTTCGCTCTACACCACACATTAACGATACCGCGACTGACATCAGAATGCGGTGCTCCAAACCCACGTGCGTAGTTTCACTTTACACGCATCGCACTAACTATTAGTTGAATTTAACAGGCGATATATACATTATAGAAAGACACGCGCGCGAGGGCTCTGCCAGTCTCTGGCGGGCTGCGGTGATGGACAAGCGAAGGCGAGAGGAGACACGGTGATCATTCGCAGTATCGGCGCTCATGTGCGGGAGAATGAAATGGCTTCACGATAGTTTGCGCCGACGCCGCCGCGGGTTTTCAATCACGGTCGCATCACGATGCATGATAGTAAAACGGGGCCGACGATATAGCATTGTTTGTATGACTAAAGGTGTTGTGCTTGTGTGTGTGTGTGTGTGTGTGTGTGTGTGTGTGTGTGTGTGTGTGTGTGTGTGTGTGTGTGTGTGTGTGTGTGTGTGTGTGTGATGGCTGCTGGTGATTTTTGATCAACAGTATCATTGAGTTGGCGTTCCTGGTTAGCGTTGTTACAGGAGTACACACATGTACTGCATATTTTTCGGATTTGAATGATTTTAACCCTGAATAAATTTCCGTCTCCGTCTGAGCGAAATACCTTAGATATTTGGTTATATTTACCTTATATAGAGAGAGAGAGAGAGAGAGAGAGAGAGAGAGAGAGAGAGAGAGAGAGAGAGAGAGATAGAGAGTTCGCGTCAAGTATTTCTCGGTAATCCCTACCTGGCAGTATTTACACGTGACGCATGTCCGGCTATATATATAATTACTTGCGACCGCCTTCTGGCAGTATATTCGCGGGTGACCCCTGTCCAGCCGTATATTAACTAGTGACCGGCGGTCAACTTTTGTCCTGCCTATAGGTCTGACTTCCCGCTATATATGCTAATTAAACGACAACGAGCGACATCGTCGGAAGTGTTAATTAGCTTGCTCCATGCATGTACGCCTGAGACGACCCCAGTCTGGCGCGGTGCAAGACGCGCGCACACGCGGAGGCGGGAGAGGGTGGAGGAGGTGGGCTTTCTCTCCACACGAATGAAATAATTATCTGCGCTTTTATCGACTCGTGGTGTATAATGCGACAGGAAAATTAATAACATCGTAATGCGCGCCGATGTGCATTCTATACCCGCCACAATGCCGCGAGGCGCGCAGTTCGCTGCGACTAATCAAGCGCTGCCTCCACCTGGTAAGCTCCTCGGGACTTACCTGCCGAGATTGCGATATCGACTTGCCCGACTGCTTGCGCGAGATTTTATACTCGCAGGTTTATTCCTCTGACGTGCGTCAAGGCAGGCACTGGCACCCTTCAGCCTCTCTTTCTCTCTCTTTCTTTCTCTTCGCAAAGATGGCTTCTCTTTTCTGACGACGCTGCCGCCGTCGCTACTGCTGTTAAAACGCACAGCGAAAAGTCCGAGCGTTGCGTATAGACGGCGGGTTTAATTGGAAGCGCGCTAGAGAGAAACCCAGATACAGAGAGAGAAAGAGAGAGAGAGAGAGAGAGAGAGAAAGAGAGAGAGAGAGAGAGAGAGAGAGAGAGAGAGAGAGAGAGAAAGAGAGAGAGAGAGAGAGAGAGAGGGTGGAAGAAAGAGAGAGAGGGAGAGAGAGAGAGAGAGAGAGAGAGAGAGAGAGAGAGAGAGAGAGAGAGAGAGAGAGCGAGAGAGAGAGAGCAGTGGCCCGAACTCGTGTTTGATCTGTGTCGCGGCCCTTCGTTGTTAAGCTCAGCGTCTCTGATGTTTGTCTATTACTACACGGAGCGATGTCAGAGGTGCGCAGCGACGAGCAGTAATCAACTACGTGTTGACTCGCATGCCTTCTTCCGCTCCCGCCGCGACCCTCTCTTCCTCCGCTCGGCGCTGCCATCCAGAACAAATATCCGCAAAACTCGACGATTTGCGTGGGTCTTCTCTGCATGTCTTACTTCGCAGAAAACCTTTCAAATTGTTGAACATATAAACATACAGCATAATGTCATGTTTGGACAAATGTGTTAACTTAAATAACCTGCACAAATTTTTTACGCTTACACGAGAAAGTGGTTACCATGGAAATCGTGCACTTGATTGAAAATATGCGGTTGCCATGGTAACCAAAAACACAAATGTGAATATGGTTACCATGGGAACGAGAGGCTTGAATACTTGATACTTCAGACAGTTACCATGGTAACCACGCGAGGTTTACAATAATACGTGGGGTCAAACCCGCGGCGATGGAGGGGTTGGCGGGTGAAAGCAATTTTTTAACGACGACCAAGAAGCGAGCAACTACCAAGCGATCAGCAAACAAAGGAAGGGGGTACCCAAAGGAAGGTGCTGGGGACCAAATCGAGGCTGTCCACCGCGCACGCTGATTGGTCAATCGGTAAATGATAGAGTCTTAAACGACCGCAGATGGCGCTAGCGCTGAACGTTAGCAACGCGGTAGTCACCGCCAGTTGTGTGATTTTTTTCCGGCAGCACAAAACCCAATGAGCCGCTAATTGAAACACTGCTCATAGAAATATTTGCTATTGCTCCGCCAGCGATGATGCACCAACGATCAAACATGTAAGATATTGTGGAGTTGCCAGCAAAGATATCAGGCATATAGAGAAGTTGCGCTTGCGAAGATCGCTAGTAATAATCATTCGTCGTTGTAGCGGAACCGCCGACAAAACGAATTTTTTTAATAAAAAAAATATTCCCGATTGTTACGAAGAGCGACGAAAATCGTCACAGCGTGTCGATCGCGCGAGATGTTTGAGTCGACGACGACGACAGTGACACAGGCGTATTCCGGGCGGAGCGCGCGTAAATGCCTCCGGCTTTTTGCGCCTATACCTCGCAGATTACGCCGTCATCGCTACGCCGTCGCCTACTCTCGCGCTGAAGTGTGCACGTCGGCCACAATTCATGCAGATCGCGGCGCTGCTCCCGCGGGAGGTGGCGGTCGGGGGGCGTCGCGAGATGGTTTGGCGGTAGTGGGGCGGCGGGGAGGATTGTCGTCTCAAATCGCATTTACTCTTGGCGCCTCGCTATGTGGGATACACGGCGATGGAGAAGGATAGAGAAAGGCGAGTGGAAGATAGAGGGAGAGGGAAGAGGGGGAGAGATGGAGAAGGGAGAGAGGGAGAGAGGGAGAGAGAGAAAAGGAGAGAGGAAGAGAGGGAGAGAGGGAGAGAGGGAGAGAGGGAGAGAAGGAGCGAGGCAGAGAGGGAGAACAGGAGATGGAAGAGAGGGAGAGATGGAGAGTAGAGAGAGAGAGAGAATTAACGGAGGAGTGGGGGAGACGAAGAGAGAAAGAGAGAGAAAGAAGAGAAATATGAGAATCGCAGACGCGATGCAACTTTCGCATTGCGATTAGCCCGTGCAGCCACTAATACCAGCCACGCATCTGATCTGATTGACGAGGTAATGCGAAGGTGTCCCTCGCGTGAACACCGTAGTTGGTGTTGACATTTGCTGAGAGTTGGCGACAGATGGCGACAGACTGATGACGGGGTAGTATGCTGCGCTTCCCCATCCCTGTCTGTCTCCTGTCTTCGTCACTGTCCGCTCGCGTTCCTGCACAAACACGCGGTCGCGAGAGAAAAAGGGCAGGGAGATAAAGACAGCGAGGGAGGGATAGAGAGCGACATCACCATTATTTTCTATCTGACACCCGTGCGCGTCTCCTCACAATTAGTGATGGATTTCGCAAAGTGTTATGATCGGCTTTTCTTGTAGCTTACGCGTCGCGAAGAGAGTGCGTGGTGTCGCCGACTCAAACGTCAATTACAAGCTCCAAATGAGGACAGAAAGCCGCAGCGTTCACCGCTCATACGAATCCTTACAAAGCGCGCGTACCCACACGTCCCTACTTAGTGTTACACGGTAGCGACGTGCATGCATGTTTACGAGAGCAGCGCGGCAGTAAGAATAAGTAAGCTAGGTGAAGGTCCGTACTGATATAAGCGGGACTACGCGTTTTTTTTCAGTTTCGGTGGATAGCTATATACACGCATGGCTACGTCTCGCGTGTCATTTAGAGAGGCGTCGGGAAAGAGAAAGGAGGGGAGGGGAAGAAAGAGAACGTCACGCAGAAAGAAGAAAGAGAGAGATAGTGACAGAGATAAAGAGAGCGCAACAGCGAAAGAAATGAAACGAGAAACCGAGAGTGTGAGAGAGAGGGGAGTGAAAACGAAAAATAGAGAGGGAGGGAGGAGGGAGAGCGAAAATGGAAGAGAGAGAGAGAGAGAGAGAGAGAGAGAGAGAGAGAGAGAGAGAGAGAGAGAGAAGAGAGAGAAAGCGAGGAGCAGAGGAGAGATGAGACAGAAAGAGAGAGAGAGAGAAGCCTAGTACTTGTAGTAGCTGCGATGAAAGCGATTTTTTCACCGGCGTCGAAATTGAAAAAATAAATATTAATTGAAAACAAACAAACTACACTTGAGTGCACTATCATAAATACGGGTATACTCGGCAAAATGGAAATATGCCTGCACGCACAGAACCATGTATCACCAAGCCGTAATTTTCGATAGTTATGCTGAAAGCGGGATATTCGATTGGATGTAGAAGATGCATCGCTTAGCACGGTTCAGAAGCCGGTAACGGGAATGTTTGGCCGAGACGCGAACATATATATACCCTATCCGCTTACATCATAACCTGCTTGTAAAGAACAATGTCAATTACTCGATGGATTACCACGAGCTGTTTTTACCTACTTTAGGACACCTCCCTATCGTCGTTTTTCTTCCTATTAACTTTTACTTATTTCTTACATTTCTTTCTTTGTTTCTGTATCTTTTTCCATATATACACACACTCTCATCTCTCCGGTCTCTCTCTTTACCTCTTTCACTCATTCTCTAACGTCCTCTCTTTGTATCCTGGCTTGTCCCCTTCTCTACCTAAGTGCCACATTCAGTCGGCTCTGCTCACTCTCCTCTTAATGGCACTCGCTCCTTGGCTCGCTTTCCTCATTCGTGCTCTCTCTCTCTCAGTCTACAGACACGCGCGCCTCGCCGCTCCGGGCCGGCCCCCCCAACGCCACCACATGATGATTGACGCCGTTCCTAACGGATCCTGACTATGAGAACGGCAGTAGGGTCAGCCACGCACAGAACAGAATCCCGCTGCCAGAAACATCATATTACATTTTAGTGTATAGTTAATTACGAGTCGGAAAAATAATCGAAAGTAGTACGGTTTAAATGTCGTAACTTGCTAGGTAACGAATATCTGCCATTTTAGACGCATGATAGTCATAAATCATGTCCCAAGTTTCTGAGCCAGGCTCTACTAGTTTTTACGTAAAACTAAAATAACATATAATCGCTATATACCCGAAAATACTACGAGGGGCAGGCCCGTAATCTACTATCAGGTTGCCAAATGCGAAGAGTATCCAGTGGACACAGGAAGGAACGCCTGTGGCAGTATGAAAGAGAGAGCCGTGTATAAAAATGATACTAATAACAATTAAACAACAACCCACACATAAATTTACCACACTACAATTACCCACATAAATTTACTGAGATAACCACCCTCATAAATTTAGATATCTAATAACCATCCCACAAGCAAAATTTACTATATAAGCAACAGCCCAACACCAATATATTACTATATAATACCACTAGCGCGAAAAGAAGTTAGGTTGAAGTGGTACTGCTGTGGTCCAACACACTTATATTGAAATGACAACATATACTCAGTCTACTACCATACGGAAACGTTACTACCTATATACTGTGATCCACTATGGTACATTGAACCTACTACTATACTAATTGTCACTTGTGGAAGTCCTATTTCATACGAATGTCTACTACTTAACTGAAGTCTTACACCAGAGCCCTAATACTATGTACTTGAAGTATCATTACCTTATTGAGCATTTAATCCCTATATTGAATTATAACTACAACATACTAGGTCTACATATAGAGCCTAGCTCTACCTATAACATGGGTCAATACCTCTAACTGATTGTACACTCACCATACATACGAGGCTTACTACCTACCTGAATTATTACTACCATGTACTAATTACCACCGGATCCTACTTCAAGACTATGTTACCAAGTTCTATTACCCTACCATACTTCAAGTAATACAGCTGGACTGACTACCTATACTAGTCTATTTGTATTTATTCCAAAACTAAGTAACTACCTGTGGTTATTACTCAATTCGAATCCTGACGTCAATTACGGTCTACTCGATACATACATGACATGAATCTTAGCCGACATATAGTAGGTATTTCACGCTATTACCGCGCGAGGTATATGCTGCACCTATTCGCTGAAGTTGTACAGCTCACATGACGTACTGCTGCACCTATCGTGAAAGTTCACAGCTCACACTGACGGTATGCTGCACCATCGTGAATGTCACCACTGGTGTCACACTGACGTATCTATGCCCCGTATCGTAAAAGTTTTAACCAACTCACGCTGAAGTATGTGCACCTATCGTGAAGTATTACAGGCTCACATTGAAGTATGCTGGCACCTATCGTTGAAGTTTAGCAACATTTTACGATAAAGTCATAGCCTGCACTATCGTAAAGTTACAAACTCCGCTTTAAGTATGGTGCTGCAAGCCTTCGTGAAGTTTACAGCTCACACTGAAGGATGCTGCACCTATCGTGAAGTTTACAATAATTCACACTGAATTGTATTCTGCACCTATCGTAACGTTTACAACTCACAGTAAAGTATACTGCACCTATCGTGAAGTTTACAATTTACGCTGAAGTATGCTGCACCTATCGTGAAGTTTACAGCTCACGCGTGAAGTTATGCTGACCTATCGTGTAAAGTTACAACTCCACGCTGAGTATGCTGGCATGCACTTTTCGTGAAGTTTACAGGCTTACATCTGAAGGTATGCTGCACTTATCGTGAAGTTTACAGCTCACACTGAAGTATGCTGCACCTATCGTGAAGTTTACAGCTCACACTGAAGTATGCTGCATCTATCGTGAAGTTTACAATAATTCACGCTGAAGTATGCTGCATCTATCATGAAGTTCAGAACTCACACTGAAGTATGCTGCATCTATCGCGAAGTTCAGTGTTCACACTGAGTACTGTAGATCAGAAAAACTAAGATGATCAATGATTGCAAGCGGATGCAGAAGATTGTGGTGGCTCGGAGATTACGGGAGAGTAGTGACGTAGCATCACACAGGACAGCCTCTAACATGCAGGTGCGTAGTATACGCTTGGTTATACATTGTACGTGCAATTTTATGTGCGGAATTTCGGTTCGCATGCGTGTATAAAACAAGCGGGGACGATGATATTTGGAAGCGGCTTACAGTCATGTAAACCTGACCTTTCCCTGCTCGGAATTTTTTTTCGCGTCCGTAGCTATGTGCTTAACCAACCCATCGAATTCATGAATAATTATTATTACACGCGTGGGGCGACCGCGCACACCGACGCGCCCCCTAGAGCCGAACCATCTCTCGACGCAATGCGATGTTTTCTTGTTTTGGTAATACGAAGACACGTAGTTGCCGATGTAATTTTTCTGCGACAACACATACGCGTGCGCACGCGCGCGCACACACACACACACACACACACACACACACACCCAGACACATACCACAGACACAAACCAACGAGCAGGATCAAACCGTCTTAGGCGACCCTTCTCTGTATCGTCGTCTCTCATCTGGGTCTGTGTTTAACCAGCTTATCACTCGACGCCATTCCACAATAAAGTTAGGCGTTGAACAACCAGTATCGGCTTGCATCGGGCAAACGGTCTTCACCAATCGATGATTCTATCTATTCGATGGCCGCGAATACGCTCACTATGTTATTTTTACTCCGCTGTAGTGCGTCACCGACCGAATCAACCTTCGATAATGAGAATAAAATGTTTGCAAAGATGGCGACGTGCACGCGTTAGAGAAACGTGTTACGAGGAAATGCATTCAGGACGAGTGAGCGTGGGTGAGGGTGGGGTGAATAAGTTAGAAGGGGCGGTACTGGGTGGTAAACGGCTGCGCCTGTCAATTAGCAACACGATTAAATATTAATGTCGACGTCTGTTAACAACACGGCGATACTGGAGAGCGATCGCCGCGCGCAGGGAGAAAGAGAGAGAGAGAGAGAGAGAGAGAGAGAGAGAGAGAGAGAGGCGCGAGAGTTCGATCGCTTTGAAGCCCGAAAATCCCTTTCATCTCTTCCCCGCACTCGCCGTTGTAAGAAACGCGTTCCGCACCGACGGAAAATTAAGCTGACCTATGTAAGAGTGGATCGGGTGGCAATCCCGCACTCTTTATCTCGTTATCCTTCTCCCTCTGCATGCTCACTCCCCATCCTTCCCTGTTCGTCTCTCATTCATCGCTTCCTTTACCACACTCTCTCACTCTCTCAATATCTGTCGTTCTCGTCTCCATTTCGCTGTTCTCTCTGTCTCTCTATCGCCTTGTCTCTCCCTAGGCCCGGTCCCTTCTTATCTCGGTCTGTCTCTGTGTCTCTCAGTCGTTCTCTTTCCTTTCCTCTCTATTTCTTTTACTCGTTGACCTTTTCTGTCGCTTCTCCTCCTCGCGCGCACTCTCTCTCCCCCCGCACACACATACATACACACACACACACACATATACACACACCACACACACAAACACACACACACACACACACGACACACACAACGACACAACATGCGCGCGCAACGCACGCACCACGGCACGCACGCACGCAGCGGCACATACATACACACACACCGCACGCACGTAACACATCTCTATAGTCCACGCGATATTACATTTTTCTGGGCGACAGAGAAGAGCGCGAGTGAGAGTGCTTCATTCGCCTTTATCGGGAGGGCGTCCGCCCGAAAATCCGAGAAAATTCAGCGACGAGAAAATCTATGTGCTCAAGGTATATGACGCGTAGGTAGGCAATCATCAGCGCTGCTCGCGACGTACGTAAATGCATGTACCGCGCAATGCTATTATAAATGTTTAACGGCGATTTGCCGGCGCACGCAAAGTAAACGAGCGGTGGTTACGTTAGCCGTAAATCGACACGGCATTCTGCCGCTAACTCTCTCTCTCTTTCTGCGCTCTCTTTCTCTTTCTTTCTTTCTCTCTCTCTCTTTTCTCTTTTTTTCTCTCTCTCTATCTCTCTCTCTCTTTACTCACTCACTCCGCTCTGTGCTCGTGTGCGCGAGGCGAACGGCGTGCATACGTACTGTGTGAGTGGGTGCGCACGATATATATAGTATATAATATATATATATATATATATTATATATATATAATGAATGCTGACTCTGATGAAGAGATGTAATATCGGAATAGCTTGTCATTTACATTTTAACCGATCCTTATTCGCTATATTTGACTTATATATATAAAAACACACACACAACACACACACACACACACCACCGACACACACCACAACAACTCACACACAACACAACACATCACACACACACAGCACCACACCACACCACAGCATCACACACACACACACACAAACAGCACACACACACACACACGCACACGCAGTCGACGAGTATATAATATTCACAACACCCGTACAAAATTCGCGACCACTATGGTCACATTAAGCACGATTTAAGCAGAGAGACTAGTTAAGAAGCGTCGTCGAATGCTACAGGACTAAACCTTTGAAGAGCACCCGTGAAAGTAGCTCAAATGGTGTAGAAGTTTCGCCCAACAAACAATCGCGGGAAATTCATCAACTTCGACATAAATATGATTTTTACGCCTTCATTACCGAGAGCCTTCTGACAAAGAGCGGTCCGACTACGCAAACAACAGCACGGAATCCGTAAGGCAGCGAGAAAGACATACCTGTTCACGCACCGAAGCGCGCATTAGTTTTAGCAACGGAGAACCTTGGATAAAGAGAAACACGAAAGGCGGATTTGATATGCGGAATGGGATCTTTGGACGGAGCAGCAATCGTGGAACTGGTGGTCTGCTCAGTGCTGTCCTACTGACCACCGACAGTATGGTAATTCGAGTGGATCTATAACAGAGACGACGGCCTTCGTAATACGATTTTTATATCGGATGCTTGTAGAACCTAACTGTCGTATATTCATATACAAGCCATAATTATATAAATCACAGAAGAGTTTCATAGCAGCTTTTTTCCCGCAAATTACATGCATATATCACGCGAGGCAAGTGATATAGTTACTCACAAGTCAGTCTTACAGTTGCATCCACCATTCTGACCGAGAACATTTCTTTAATACTCTCTACCAAAAATCTCCCCGGCATGTTCTCCATACTGCCTTACGCCTTACCCCCAACCTGACCAAAGTACCGCCTGAATGCTTCTGGACTTATTCCAAACATGCGTGCTGGCCCTTTTTTTATTAAGGATTTTGTAAGCTCAGCTACACATTAGGAAATTATATCGCGAGCTTGAATAATCGTCATCCCTTCGCCGGTAATGGCTTTTCAAGTTGTGGAGTTAATACAGACGGCTGCGTGCATTAAGCAGGCACGGCTTTCAAGCCGTGAATTTTGCCTTGCCTGCATTGGGTTTCGCACGTTGCTTTTTTCACTTGCAGCAGGATACATGGTTTTTATCACCGGACTTTATTCAACCCTCTCAGCTGCACGCGGCTGAGCGAACGAACGCGCACCCCACGCACACACGACACGCGTGCACGTGCGCGCACAGCACACCCCACGCACATACATGCACACAGCCACAGCACACCACACACACACACACAGCACAGCAATTGCACAACATCACACAACACCCCCACACACCTGCGCGCGCGCGGCACACCACCACATATCCACACAGCGCACACGCGCGCGACGTGGCGCGCACACACACGTACACGCACGCACGACGACCGCACACACAGCATCACGCGCGGTCACGCACACAACATACCATACCCCCCCACACACGATTCGGCACAACCACACCCACACACACCACCACACCCACCCATTAACACGCACGAAAGCAAGAACAGCACGAAGAGAGAGAGAGAGAGAGGAGAGAGAAGAGAGAGAGAGAGCAGAGCGCAGAGAGAGAGAGATGGAGAGAGGAGAGATGAGAGAGAGAGAGAGAGACGAGACGGAGAGAGGAGAGAGAGAGAGCACGCGGAGAAGATAGAGAGATGAGAGAGAGAGAGAGAGAGAGAGAGAGAGAGAGAGAGAGAGAGAGAGAGCCTAGTACGGCTAGTAGCTCGATGAAAGCGATTTTTTCACCGCGTCGAAATTGAAAAATAAATAATTAATGAAAACAAACAAACTAAACTTGAGTGCACTATCATAAATACGGGTATACTCGGAAAAGGGAAATGCCTGCACGCACAGAAAGCCATTATACCAGCCGTAATTTTCTGATAGTTATGCTGAAAGCGGGATATTCGATATCAGTGAGATGCATCGCTTAGCACGTTCCTAGAAGCCGGTAACCGAATGTTTGGCGGAGCGCATAATTATATACCTCTATACGCTTACTCATAACCTGCTTTGTAAAGACTAATGTCAATACTCCGATGGATCTACCACAGCTGTCTTCTACCTACTCTTAGACACTCTCTCTATCCGTCCTTTTTCTTCCTATTACTTTTTACTTACTTTCTTCATTTCTTTCTTTGTTTCTGTAAACTTTTCATTATCATACACACACTCTCTCTCCGGCTCTCTCTTTATCTCTCTCTTTCACTCATTCTCTAGCGTCCTCTCTTTCTCGTGCTGTCCCCTTCTCTACCTAAGTGCGCACTTAGTTCCTCTGCCTCACTCTCTCTTATATGGACTCGCTCCTTGGCTCGCTTTCTCTTTCGTGCTCTCTCTCTCTCAGTCACAGACACGCGCGCCTCGCCGCTCCGTGCCGGCACTGATTGATTGCACCCGTTCCTACGGATCCTGGACTAGGCATCGCAGGTAGGGTCAGCCACGCACAAACCTAGAACCCGCTGCCAGAAACATCAATAGTTACATGTTTAGTGGTAGTTACATTACCGAGTCTGAAAAATCAAAAGTAGTACGGTTTAAATGTCGTAACTTCTAGAGTAACGAATATCGTGCATTTTAGACGCATGATAGTCATAAATATTTCCAAGTTTCTGATGCCAGGCTCCTAGTTTTATCGTAAAATAAAATAACATATATCGTTATACCGTAAAATAACATACGGAGGGGGCAGGCCCGAACTACTATCAGGTGCCAAAATGCGAGAGTATGCAGTGGACACAGGAAGGAGACGCCCTGTGCAGATATGAAAGAGAAGCCGTGTAGTAAAAATATACTACATAACAATCACCCACACAAAATTTACCACATACAATTACCCACATAAAATTTACTAGATAACCACCCTCATCAAATTTAGTATATAATAACCACCCACAACAAAATTTACTATATAACAACCACCAACACCAAATTTACTATATAATAACCACCTAGGCGAAAAGAAGTAGTTGAAGTCTACTGCTGTGGTCCACAACTTATATTGAAATGTACAACATATACTCAGGTCTACTACCCATACGGAAGTCTACTACCTATACTGTGATCCACTAGGTACACTGAACCCTACTACCTATACTATTGTCTACTGTGGAAGTCTATTATCTATACGAATGTCTACTACCTTATACTGAAGTCTACAACCGAGCCCTAATACGATGTACTGAAGTATATTACCTATATTGAGATTTTACTCCCTATATTGAATTATACTACCACATACTGAGGTCTACTATAGAGCCCTACTACCTATACAGGGGTCTAATACCTCTACTGATGTGTACACTACCACATACTGAGGTCTACTACCTACCTGAATTATTACTACCATGTACTGAATATACCACCGAGTCCTACTTCCAAGAACTATGTACCAAGTCTATTACCCTACCATATACTCAAGTCTACAGCTTGGGACTACTACCTATACTAAAGTCTATTTGTTATATTTATGTCCAAACTAAAGTATATCCTGTGGTATTTACTCAATTCGAATCCTGACGTCAATTACGTATACCGATACATACACTGACATGAATCTTAGCCGACATATAGTAGGTATTTACACGGCTATTACCGCGGAGGTATATGCTGCACCTATCGTGAAGTTTACAGCTCACACTGACGTATGCTGCACCTATCGTGAAGTTTACAGCTCATACTGACGTATGCTGCACCTATCGTGAAGTTCACAACTCACACTGATGTATGCTGCACCTATCGTAAAGTTTACAACTCACGCTGAAGTATGCTGCACCTATCGTGAAGTTTACAGCTCACATTGAAGTATGCTGCACCTATCGTGAAGTTTACAATAATTTACACTAAAGTATGCTGCACCTATCGTAAAGTTTACAACTCACGCTGAAGTATGCTGCACCTATCGTGAAGTTTACAGCTCACACTGAAGTATGCTGCACCTATCGTGAAGTTTACAGCTCACACGTCTTAGCAATAATTCACAGCTAAATTTATTTGCACCATATCGTAACGTTTACAACTCACAGTTAAAGTATACGATGCACCTAATCGTGAAAGATTTACAATTTACGCTGGAAGTATTGCTGCACCTATCGTGAAGTTACAGCTCACGCTGAAGTATTATCGCACCTATCGTGCTAAGTTCATCAGCTCACCTGAGTATGCTGCTGCACTTTATCGTGAAGTTACAGCTCACCACTGAAGTATCTGTGCACTTATCGGTGAAGTATTACAGGCTTACACTGAAGTATACTGCACCTAATCGTGAAGTTACAGCTCACACTGAGTATGCTGCATCTATTCGTGGAAGTTTACAATAAATTCACGCTGGAAGTATGCTGCATCTATCATGAAGTTCAGAACTCACACTGAAGTATGGCTGCAATCTATCGCGAAGTTCAGTGTTTCACACTGAGTAACTGTAGAATCAGAAAAAATGAGATCCAATGCATTGCCAAGCGATGCCAGAAGCAATTTGTGGTGGTTCGGAGATTACGGAGAGTAGTGACGTAGCTATCACAACAGGAACAGCCTCTAACATGCAGGAGTTGGTAGTATTACGCTTGGTATAATTTGACGTGCAATTTATGTGCGGAATTTCGGTTCGCCATGCGTGTATAAACAAGCGGGACGATATATTTTTGTGGAAGCGCTTACAGTCATTGTAAACCTGAACCTTTCCCTGCCTCGGAATTTTTTTTCGCGTCTCGGTAGCTATGTGCTTAAACCCAACCCATCGAATTCATGAATAATAATTTATTACACGCGTGGGGCGAGGCCGCGCCACACCGACGCGCGCCCCTAGAGCGAACCCATCTCTCGACGACAATGCATGTTTTTCTTGTTTTGGTAATTACGAACACGTAGTTGCCGACTGTAATTTCTGCGACAACACATACGCGTGCGCACGCGCGCCACACACACACACACACACACACCTCACAACACACACACTACACACACACACATCACACCGCCACACACACACATGTACACAGCATACACAACAAACAACAGCAGGCATCAAACACCTCTAGGCGACCTTCTCTGCGTATCCGGTCTCTCATCTAGGGTCTGTGTTTAACCAGCTTATTCACTCGCACGCCATTCCACAATAAAGTTAGCGTTGACCACCAGTATCGGTCTTGCATCGGGCAAACGGTCTTCACCAATCGATGATCATTCTAATCGATAGGCCGCCGAATACGCTCAACTAGTTAATTACTGTCCGCTGTGAGTGCACGCCAACGACCGAAATCAACCTTCGATAATGAGAATGAAGTTTGCAAAGATGGCGACGTGCGCAACCGCGTTAGGAAACGTGTTACGAAGAAATCCATTCAGTGACAAGTGAGCGTGGGTGAGGGTGGGTGAATAAGTTAAGAAGGCGGGTACTGTGGTATACGGCTCGGCTGTCAATTAGCAAGCCACGATTAAATATTAATGTCGACGTCTGTTCAACAACACGGCGATGACTTGGAAAGAGCGATCGCGCGCGCAGGGAGAAAGAGAAGAGACGAGAGAGAGAGAGAGAGAAGAGAGAGCGCGAGGATTTCGATTCGCATTGGAAGGCGCGAGAATTCCACTTTCAATCTCTCCCGCACTCGCCGTTGTAAGAACGCGTTCCGCACCGACGGAAAATTAAGCTGAACTATGTAGTAGTGGATCGGGGTGCAATCCCGCACTTGACTTATCTCGTTATGCCCGCTTCTCCCTCTGCATGCTCACTCCCCTCCTTCCCTGTTCGTCTCTCATTACTCCTTCCCATTTTACCACACCTCTCATCTCCTATCAATACTGCTTCTCGTCTCCCATTTTCGCTGTATCCTCTAGTCTCTCTATCGCCCTGTCCTCTCCCTAGGTCCCGGTCCGCCTTAAATTAATCTCGGTCTGTCTCTAGTGTGATCCTCCAGTCGTTCTCTTTCACTTTTCCTCTCTATTTCTTTACTCGTTGAACCTTTTCTGTCCGCTCTCCTGCCTCGGCGCACATCTCTCCCCGCCCACACACATACATACACAGCCACACAGCACACACATACACACACACAACACACGTCAACAACACACACACACACACACAGCACACAACACAACACACAACATTGCCGGCGCAGCGCACGCACGCACAGCACAGGCACGCAACGGCACGCACGCACGCACACACACGCATACATACACACACGACCGCACGCACGTACACACACTCTAATCACGGCATATTACATTTTTCTGGGCGTACAAGAAGGCGCGAGTAGAGTGCTTCATTCGCCTTTTATCGCGGGAGGGCGTCACCCGAAAATCCTGAGAAATCAGGCGACGAAAAATCTCATGTGCTCAAGTAATATGAACCGTAGTAGGCAATCATCAAGCGCTGCTAACAGCGAACGTACTAAAGCATGTCGCGAATGCTATTATAAATTGTAACCGCATTGCCGGCGCACGGCAAAGTAAACGACGTGTACGATAAGCCGTAAATCGAACACCGACGCATTCTGCCGCTAACTCTCATCTTCATTTCGCGCTCTCTTTCCTTCTATCTTTCTACTCTCTCTCTCTTCTTCTCTTTTTTTTTCTCTCTCTCTCTCTCATTTTAACTCACGTTAACAATCGCATCTGTGCTCGTGTGCGGCAGGCGAACGCGGCGTCGCATACAGTACTGTGGTGAGTGGTGCGCAGCGATAT
>NW_014577438.1:168954-175274 GCF_000485595.1 Priapulus caudatus
TAGCAGAGAAGGAAGCGTAATTCATAACTCTGAAAGATCACAAATCCGACTTCAAGAATAAACCCAGCTGCAGACTTCAAAACCTATCACACCGACAAAATCCGAAATAGGTCACATTAGCAAGATTATAACAGAGAGACTAGTTAAGAACGTCGTCGAATCTACAGGACTAAACCTTTGGAAGAGCACCCGTGAAGTACTCAAATGGTATAGAAGTTTCCCCAACAAACAATCCGCGAAATTCATCAACTTTGACATAATAGATTTTTACCCTTCAATTACCGAGAGCCTTCTGACAAAAGCGGTCGACTACGCAAACAACTACACGGAAATTCAAGAGCACGAGAAAGACATAATTGTTCACACCAAGCGCGCATTAGTATTTAGCAACGGAGAACCTTGGATAAAGAGAAACAACGAAAGCGGATTTGATATCGGAATGGGATTCTTTGACGGAGCAGAATCGTGCGAACTGGTGGTCTGCTACATGCTGTTCCTACTACAACCGAAGTATGGGAATTCGGTGGATCTATACAGAGACGACGGCCTTCGTAATACGATTTTTATACGGATCTTGTAGAACTATCGATATTCATATACAAAGCCATAAATAATAACATCACAGAAGAGTTTCATACAGTTTCCCGCAAATTAAATGCATATATCACGCGAGGCAAGTGATATAGTTACTCACTCAGTCTTTACAGTTGGCATCCACAATTCTGACCGACATTTCTTTAATACTCTCTACAAAAATCTCCCCGCATGTTCTCCAACTGCTTACCCTTACCCCCAACCCTGACCAAAGTACCCCCTGAATGCTTCTGGGCTTTTTCCAAACATGCGTGCTGGCCCTTTTTTATTAAGGATTGTAACTAGCTACACATTAGGAAATTATATCCGAGCTTGAATAATCGTCATCCTTCGCCGGTAAGGCTTTTTCAAGTTGTGGAAGTCTAATACAGACGTGCGTGCATTAAGCAGGCACGGCCTTTCAACCGTGAATTTGCTTGCCTGCATTGGGTTTCAGCACTTGCTTTTTTCATGGCAGCAGGAACATGGTTTTTATCACCGGACTTTATTCAACCCTCTCAGCTGCACGCAGGCTGAGCGAACGAACGCGCACACGCACACACACACACACACACACACACACACACACACACACACACAGACACATACACACACAAAACCAACAGCAGGATCAACACCTCTTAGGCGACGCTTCTCTGGTATCCGGTCTCTCATCTGGGTCTGTGTTTAACCAGCTTATCACTCGACGCCATTCCACAATAAAGTTAGCGTTGAACAACCAGTATCGGCTTGCATCGGGCAAACGGTCTTCACCAATCGATGATCATTCTACATCGATAGGCCGCGAATACGCTCAACTATGTTATTACTCCGCTGTAGTGCAGTCAACGACCGAATCAACCTTCGATAATGAGAATAAAATGTTTGCAAAGATGCGAGTGCACCGCGTTAGGAAACGTGTTACGAGGAAATCCATTCAGGACGAGTGAGCATGGGGTGAGGGTGGGGTGAATAAGTTAGAAGGGCGGGTACTGGGTGGTAACGGCTCGCTGTCAATTAGCAACACGATTAAATATTAATGTCGACGTCTGTTAACAACACGGCGATACTGGAGAGCGATCGCGCGCGCAGGGAGAGAGAGAGAGAGAGAGAGAGAGAGAGAGAGAGAGAGAGCGCGAGAGTTCGATCGCTTTGAAGCCGAGAAATCCCTTTCATCTCTCCCCGCACTCGCCGTTGTAAGAAACGCGTTCCGCACCGACGGAAAATTAAGCTGAACTATGTAAGAGTGGATCGGGTGCAATCCCGCACTCTTTATCTCGTTATCCCTTCTCCCTCTCATGCTCACTCCCCCATCCTTCCCTGTTCGTCTCTCATTCTCGCTTCCTTTACCACACTCTCTCACTCTCTCAATATCTGTCTTTCTCTCTCCATTTCGCTGTTTATCTCTGTCTCTCTATCGCCCCTTGTCTCTCCCTAGGCCCGGTCCCCTTCTATTAATCTCGGTCTGTCTCTGTGTGTCTCTCAGTCGTTCTCTTTCACTTTCCTCTCTATTTCTTTTACTCGTTGACCTTTTCTGTCGCTTCTCCTCCTCGCGCACTCTCTCTCCCCCCCCCAACACATACATACACACACACACACACACACACACACACACACACACACACACGCACAGGAGCACACACACAAACAACACAGCAACACCACAACACGCAGCGCACACAACAGGTGTGTATATGTGCGTGTGTGATCCAAATGCTATTTACCATTTTTAGCTACTGCTAATACTAATTCTTGGTAGGCCGCCGTAGAATTATTAAATGGCATAGAAAGTTTATTGCTTCGCCCTGTTTATACGCGTCTGTTCTATTCTTCGTATTCTCATAAACTGTGCCGCAGTAAGCAGGCAATGAGATGGGAATACAGAGAGAGAGAGAGAAGATGGGAGGCTAGAGAAAGTAAGAGGAGAGAGAGAGAGAGATGAACGACGAGAGAATAGGTGGAAGCGAAAGAGAGAGAAGCGTGAAAATAGACGTTAGACATAGAGAAGAGACAGGGTGAGGGTGCGGGCGAGAGATATAGGAGTGGTGTAAAGTGCGGAGGAGAAAAGTGACAGAGCGAGATTGCGAGAAAGAAGGGGGGAGGGTGCGAATAGGAAGCGGGGAGAGAGAAGGGCGATAAAGTAAGTATGTGTGGCCGATTGTCGTAGAATGCATTTCGAGAACCACTCTCGAATACATTGTCGTTCTTATCGCGTCTGTCTGTCGGGTTCCTGCGGTCGGTGGAGTGGTTTGTTGTGCGGGGAGGGGTGGTGTGGGTGGTGGGGGTGCTGTTACCGGTGTACGTTGGAATAGCAACAAACTGGTCTGTCCCATAGATATCGGGGACTATTAGGTGGCTTTGCTTCCGGCGGGGTTCCGCGCCAACGCCGCCTCGGGCGGCTTTCGCGCGCGGGTGCGCGGGCGGTGGCGCAGGCCGTCGGGACTTATCCCTTTCAGCGTCCTGTGGCCGGTCTATCGCGTTCGACTACGAACTTACAGCACCGTATCGACGGTGGCGCATTCTTAGCGCAAGTCGTGCACGCGCACGATGACAAGCTGTATGTATTTAGCCAGCAAAGCGCGGCGGAGTCCCGCCGTGGTCAAAACATCTGCCCTTTAACTCGACGGGTCTTATAAACCCCGTCATCATAACGGGCACCATACACCGCCACCCTTCATGAACCCTGGTAACAAGCAGCAAGGAAGTAGTAGTAGGCAGCAGCCGCGGGTGGATCAGCGACGAACCGACAGCCACGAAGCCGACAATTTATTGAAGGGAGCAACCGCGCGAGCCAAACGAAGGCGGATTTTGGAGACACACGAAGTGCAGTCTGCCAAACGCAGTCCGGATAAAGCCGCGCGTAAGCGGATGCGCGTGCATGCGTGCGTGCGTGCGGCGTGTCGTGCGCGATGGTGTGTGTTTGTACGTGTGTGTCGTGTGTGTGTGTGTGTGTGGTGGTGTGTGCGTGTGTGTGATATGTAATTTTATGCGCCCGGCCATTTGTCTTTGGTTGTTTTTGCTTGGTTATTCTTAGTGTTATCTTTTCGTTTGTTTTGTTTTGTATGGTGCTTGATTACTGTTGGCGTGTTTGCGCTGTGCTGGTTGTTGATTTGTAGTCTGTTGGGTGTGTGTGTTTCGGTTTGTGGTGTTGGGTATGTTTGTTTGTTCGTGTGCCTGTACTTTTTTGTGTCTACCGTTGTTTGTGTTTGTGGTGGTGTTTGTTCGTGGTGTGTGTCGTGTGATGTGTGAATTGTGTCGTGTGGTGTGTTTGTGTGTGTTGGTGGGTGTGGGTGAGCTGTTGTGCGGTGAGGTCGTTGGCGAGTGGCGGCTTTAGCTATGTCGAGCATGTGTAAGGCCTGCGACCAGACGAAGGTTGTGCGTGAACGTCGGCAGTTTGTCTGTCGTGTGGTCTCGGTGCGTTGGTGGTTTCTTGGTTTTGTTTGCGCGCACTTGAGCGGTTGTTGGTGGCTTGGTGAGCTGGGCCGGATATGCCAGGCGCATCAACCGAACCGCATGCACGAACGACACGCGCGGCAAGCATGCCGCCATGCCGAATGCACGACATGCAGGACGAAGCAGAACAGGCACCCAACGCGCACAAGCGAAAACATACCAACACAAGAAACCCAAGCAAAGACATCCGACGCACGCGCCAGAAACTTGATAAAACATAAACACGTGATGCGTGAAGGCCCTCGCCGCGCCCCAAGCGAGCCCACGCTCCATTTCACGCACGAACATACGCAACACGCATACCCACGAAAACGACGCGCGCCCGCGCATTGCACGAAGGGACTGGACTTCTAAATTAATACTGCAGACGCGGCGCCCCAGCACGAATTGTTACGGAGCTGTGGTTTGCGTTTTCGATTAAAGGTTTATTTATTTTTGACGGCAATATTTAATCTTGCAGACGTATGATTTCTATATGTCGATTTTATGTATATATATAGTATATGTGTTTGTCTATATACTATAATATCATATCTGTTTTATTATATAGTACAATAGCCCGCTGGGATACGAGTGGGCTATCGTGTTTATTATGGCCCAGTTATATGTGATCCAGGGCATCCCTCTCGCAGGTCCCCCGACAGCCCTCCCCGCATCGGGCTCAGCCGACCGACGTTGTGCCTATACCGAACCGAGTGGCGACGCCGCCGGCGCGTGCCGTGAGTCACACCCGCAGCGCTCGGCCGCCACTTTCGTGGGCCGACGTGGCGTATAGCGGCGCGCGCCGCGAGCGGGTCGGTTGCGACGTCCTCGTAGCGAACCACCTCGTAAGGTGCGCCACGCACGGCGGAAGGTGCGCCTCGCCGAGTCGTAGCGCGAGCAGCATACTTGGCGGCACATGTTCGCGACGTGCTCGCCAGGTTGGCTCCGGTAGAACTTGAGGAAACTTCTCAGCAAGAATGTTGCAGGTCGCGCGCGCGGTCGGCGCGACGAGGTGCAGCTGTATGTGCAGGAGGGCTATGCGTGGTGTGAGCGCCAGAGCGAAGCGACGCGTCGCGCAGCCGTGACGCCCATTACTCCCACCTTTGGCGACGCGCAGCGGCGGGCTGAGCGTCACGTCGCGGCAATCTCACTCGGCATCGTCCGAGAAGTGGCCGACGCGGCAGCGACTGATGCGCGTCTTCGTCGTTGTTGTCGGCAGCCGAGGCGGCGTGCAGGCGCGCGCGTGCTTCTCGAGCCGCTCTCGAAAGCCTCGCGTAGTCGTGCGCGCGCGAATCCCCCCCCCCCCCGCGAAGAACGCGACGCCGATGTGCGCGTAACCGGCACGTCAGAAAAGCCTCGAGCGCGTCTTGCGCTGGCGCCGGCAGTGGCGATCTCGTCGCGCCTGCACGAGTGATATACCCGGACCACTGCCTCTCCTCTCTCTCCTCTCATATATATATAGTATCTATTTATGTTAGCAAGTTTGCCTAGTTTTTCACTATAGGCTACTATATAGAATCTGGACTCCCCGGCGGCAAGTATACGTCAACAGGGTGAAAATGGTTGCATTTGACTTAATCGATCATTGATCATCTACGCACACCACCGGAGTAGTTACCGCGTACCTTAGGCACAACATTACATGGCGGCAGGCACGACCGCCGCCGATGATCGATATTCTCGCCACGGCTTAAACGTTTTCAAGCTCGGGTTTGCAAAACACTATATCTATTAGTCTAAGATCTAGGCCACGCCATCGTACCACCTTATCCAAACCTCCCACCGGCCGTCAGGACATTTAGGTCTTACCAATTACCTCACATACCTTCCAACTCTTACCCGTGCACATCGGTACTGGGTTACGAAGACGAAATACCTCGCAAATATCTTCTTAACTTAGAAGAGTCAAAGACCCTCTCGGGTAACTTTAATATAAGTTGAAAAATCCCTTTACACTACAATTACAATTATGTGATAATTAGTATTTATATAATAAAAATATGTTTTTTTTTAAAACGCGTCAAAATCTTTATTATCTACCGCTAATAAAAAAACAAACATTTCCAAATGCGTATGGGCATTTGTCTCTGTTTTAAGAAATGCCACCTTGCCACGACTCTCGCGTCTCGCCGTACAGTGTGAAAATTGTCTTGTTGTCATGAATAAAGTTATGACCACGGTGTTGTTTTCATCAATATATTTTATATTGGTTAGCATCATAATACATAAATACTGTGATGACAAAATATGGATGTATGAATTGTAGAATTTTGTGATCGATCTCATCCAATCCGCAGCCTTGTGACATCAAC
>NW_014577438.1:176047-182209 GCF_000485595.1 Priapulus caudatus
CAACCAAACAACATGGCGCGCACGCACGCACGCGCGCACGCACCGAGCACGCACGCAGCGCACCATACATACACACACACGCACGCACGTAACACATCATACTATATCCTGGCGTATTCATTTTTCTGGCGCGACAGAGAAGAGCGCGAGTGAGCATGCTTCATTCGCACTTTTTATCCGGAGGGGCCGTCGCGAAAAATTCGAGAAATTCAGGCCGACGAGAAAAAGCTATGTGCTCAAGGTATATGACGACGTAGGTAGGCAACTATCAGCCCGCTGCCTCGCGACGTAGTAAATGCATGTACTGCGCGCAATGCTATTATAAAATGTTAACCGCATTTGCCCGCGCACGGCAAAGTAAACGAGCGGATGGTTACAGTTAGCCGTAAATCGCGACACGCAATTCTGCCGCTTAACTCTTCTTCTCTTTCGTTCGTCTCTTTTCTTGTCTTTCTTTCTTCTCTCTCTCTTTTTCTCTTTTTCTCTCTCTTCTCTCTCTCTCTCTTACCTACTCACTTCGCTCTGTGCTCTGTCGCAGGCGAAACGGCGTGCATAACGTACTGGCAACCGAGCTCGATGGTGGTTGTTGCGCACGATATACATGCAATTATGAAGCTCCTGTTATCGTGAGTTTGCTCGTAGCTACGATGTGTTTCTGTTAACGCTAGGCCTACTCTCGTAGCATTAACGTTAGTCGTAAGTGTTATCATAGCATTAACATTAGCATTAACTTTACGATGTTTCTGACAACGGGCCCCAGAATGATAAGGTATCACTACATGTTATTACTTTACTCCCCCAAAACAGTAATTTATTTTTTAATCCGGTACTCAGGTAAACACTCCGCATACACGAGAGTGGGGTTTGACGGATAGCGATATACTATGCGCTGAAAGCTTTATTGCGGCAAAGCTGCACTTACGGACTACGATGATCGCCTGCAATAAAAGTGATTTCCCACGCGCGATGAGTAAAATTATTGCAGCCTCACACAAATAAAATCTCCGTTGGCGCGTAATAGGCATGCATGCGCGGACCTGCAAATCGTTACAATATCGAAATGGTAGAGATAGCTAAGACGCCAGGTATATCAGTCATATTTATACCGAAGACGTACATATTCGCATATTCGCATGGTAAGACAATGTTATCTATATCTATATTTATATCTATATTTATATCTATATCTATATCTATATCTATATCTATATCTATATCTATATCTATATCTATATCGATATCTATATTTATATCTATATCTATAGCTGTATCTGTATCTGTATCTGTATCTGTATCTGTATCTGTATCTGTATCTGTATCTGTATCTGTATCTGTATCTATATCTATATCTATATCTATATCTATATCTATATCTATATCTATATCTATATCTATATCTATATCTATATCTATATCTATATCTAAATCGATATCTATATCTATATCTATATCTATATCTATATCTATATCTATATCTATATCTATATCTATATCTATATCTATATCTATATCTATATCTATATCTATATATCTATACCTATATCTATATCTATATCTATATCTATATCTATATCTATATCTATATCTATATCTATATCAATATCTATATCTATATCTATATATCTATATCTATATCTATATATCTATATATCTATATCTATATCTATATCTATATCTATATCTATATCTATATTTATATCTATATCTATATTTACATCTACAGGTACATATACATCTACATCTACATAATATTATGTATATATATATATATATATATATATTCTAAATTCTAATCCTAATCCTAAAATAATTATATTGCAATAGAAATCTATTGCAATGTTCTATCCTCTTTATGATTGTAGGTTACCATAGAATGAGGGCAGGTAAAAGTCACATGTTTACGCCGACTTCCGTTTTCACGGCACTGCAACGCACTTGAAACTTGCCAGAATGCATTTACAACGCGCCAGAAATTACTTAGAACGCACTTCAGCATTCATTTAGATCTTGCCGAGATTTCTATTCAATTATCTAACGAACGTTTTTCATTTGATTTCCACCAGCGTTGTTTCTCTCTCCCGACTTCGTACGTGAGGGAGAGGAGAAGAGAGAGAGAGAAAGCGATCACCATGCAGCGGAAGCATGAATATTCCTGCATGGCGGTGCAGTCAGTTTCCTTGCTAACCGATTTACTCCGATATTTCGACTTCTTATACTGCGTCTACGTGAACGCAGGCCCTATGTGCTTCCGTGCGCTCTATGCAGACGTTAGAAATTTGCATGAGCGACGCGGAGGGAGACAGTTCGTAGAATGTTTTGCGTCGACTGAACGACTATGTGTGTCTTCATCCATGATGTTATTGTCTAGAATTGACAGATTAGAATTGACAGACTAGAATTGACAGCGCACGCATCGATTATAATTATGTCATCTATACATTTCGTGCCCAAACACAGTCGGATAGCTTATCAGCTTATCATACCAATCCCTCATGTTCTCTTCCTTTCTTTTTCTCTCTCCTTCCCACCTCTCTCTTTATATTTTGCTCTCGCGTGCACGCGTTTTTCTTTTTCGCTCACCCCTTCTCTCTAACGCGCGCACTTTCGCTCGCGTCACTCACTCTCGTACTCTCTCTTTTTCTTTCTCGCTCTTTTTCATGCTCTCTTGTGGGCGTTTTTCTTTTTCTCGCTCTCTCCCTGCCTCTCTCGCTGCCCCCTTCTTTCTAACGCGCGTTCTTGTTCTCTCGCGCAGGTGCGCGCTCGCTCGTGTGTGCGCGTGCTCTCCGACACTTATTGTTTCTGTCTCTTTTTCGCTTCTAGCTTTTTCTTATTCTCTCTCCCTATTTCTATCGAGGTCTCGCTCGCGCTCTCTCTCGCTCTCTCTCTCTCTCTCTCTCTCTCTCTCTCTCTCTCTCTCTCTCTCTCTCTCTCTCTCTCTCTGTGTGTGTCTCTTCATCTGTCCATGACTACGCCTGAATGTAGTGCAGGGATGGTGAGATGCTTTATTCATGCTGAACGCACAAGCGTTCACTGTTTGATCGCCGGCTCTCTCCGAGGCACACATAACCTTTGTTTCATTCATTATATATATTGATGTACAGAACGAGCCCGCAGTAGGTCTGTCACCCCGTAAAAAATGTACTGCTGCCATTCTGTCATGTACAATAGTCTTAGTGCAAAAATGATGACTAAAATAAATCAAAAGATGAAACCCTTCATCCGACGCGCATATTATAGGTGAGTGAGTGTGTGCGTGAGGGCGTGCATGGCGGCTTAGCATGTCAGCATGTCAGCCTGCGACCGACAGTCGTGACTCCATTCCCTGCCGCACACACGCAAGCATCAACCGACGCATGCACGAACACGCGCGCGCAAGCACGAATGCACCAATGCAGGACGAGCAGAGGCACCCACGCGCACAGAAACATACCAACACAAAAACCAAGCAAAGACACTCCACGCACGCCGAAACTTGAAACATAAACACGTGAATACAGTGAAGGCCCTCGCGCGCGCGCGAGCCCACGCTCCCATTCACGCACGAACATACGCACACACGCATACCCACGAAAACACGCGGAGGACTGGATTCTAATTAATACATGAGACGGCGCCCACAGACGAATTGTTAGCGGGCAGACTGTTGTTTGCGTTTGTACGATTAATACGGTTTTATTTATTTTTTTGACTCGGCTCACATATTTACCATTCTTGCCAGACGTATGATTTGCTTGATATGTCGATTTATGTCGATTATTTAATATATCTGATATATCATATATTATATATATATATATATATATATTATATATACAATAGCCCCCGCTGGGATAAAGTGGGTATGCGTGTTTATTATGCAGTTATATTATCCAGGGCATCCCTCTCTCCGCCTGCTTTTCTCTACTCGTCTCTCTCTCCCCGGGTCGTGCCCACCGATCTCTGCTCTCTCTCTCTCTCTCCCTTCTGTATATTCTATATATTATTTATTTAGCAAGTTGCCTAGTTTTTCACTATAGGATACCTATATAGACTGGACTCCCCGCGCAAGTATACGTCAGACGTGAAATGGTTGCATTTGATTAACGATATTGATCATTTAACGCATCACACAAGTACTAGTTACCGGTATTAAGCACAGATATTAACATGGCAGGCACGCACGCGCGATATCGATATTTCGCCTAGACGTTTTCAGCTCGGGTTTGCAACATTATTCAATATAATCAAGAGTCCATAATATAAACTCTAGTCTTCTATCATGGACTCTTGATATAATCTAAGGCGGCTAATCTGTCGTACGCTTGATAACCGCGATATAGTTTAATAATAATTAATGCTCAGCATACTCGCCTGCAGAACAACCGGCGTACGATCAGAATTCACGGGTGCCCGTTGTCAGAAACAAAAATTAGTCTTAATACATTAGTCTTAACATTAACTCCACTCGTTAACCGTTGACAGAAACATCGTAATGTTACGAGAACGAAATCCCTCGCAAATATCTTCTTAACTTACGAGAGCCCAAGACCCTCTCGTAACTTTAATAGTTAAGTTAAAAACACCTTTGACAACTACAAGTTACAATTATGTGATATTATATTTATATAATAAATATTTTTTAACGCGTCAAAACTCATTAATTATCCTACCGCTGAATAAAGACAAACAATACATTTACCAAATGGCGTTGGGCATTTGTCTCTGTTTTACAAGAAATGCCACGCTTGCCACGACTCTCGCGTCTCGCCGTACAGTGTAAAAATTTCTTGTTGTCAGAATAAATTTATGACCCACGTTGTTTTCATCAAATATATTTTATATTGGTTAGCATCATAATAGCATACAATACTGTGATGACAATAAATGTGTATGAATTGTAGAATTTTGTGATCGATTCTCATCCAATCCGCAGCCTGTGACATGCAATCTTATGAACTCCTGTTTCGTGAGTTTGCTCGTAGCTACCATGTGTTCTGTTCAACGCTAGGCCTACTTCGTAGCATTACGTGTAGTCGTAGTGTTATCGTAGGCATTACATTAGGCTAATTTCACACAGGTGTGTATATGTGCGTGTGTGAATCTAAATGTATTTACATTTTTAGCTACTGCTATATATTCTTGGTACCGCCGTAGAATTATTAAATCGCATAAAAATTTATCGCTTTGATTTTTTATACGTTTTCTTCATGCCGTTCTCAATAAACATGCCGCAGTATCAGGCAAGGGAGGGAAACAGAGAGAGAGAGAGATGGGAGAGAGATGGGAGAGAGAGAGAGAAAGAGAGAGAGAGAGAGAGAGAAAGGGGAAGCGAAAGAGAGAGAACGAGAAATAGACGAGACATAGAGAAGAAGACAGGGTGAGGGGGCGGGCGAGAGATATAGAGGTGGTGATAATCGGAGGAGAAAGTGACAGAGCCAGAGCGAGAAAGAAGGGGGGGGGGGTGCGAAATAGGAAGAAAGAGAAAAGGGCGATAAAGTACGTATGTGTGCCGATTGTCGGTAAAGCACTTCGAGAAACACTCTTCGAAACATCGCCTCGCCAATATGCCTTTATAAGCTTACACACTATCGGCATGTTTACAAGTCCGTGCGACCGACGATGACAGCTGTATATTTAGCAGCAAAAGCCGCGGGCCGAGCCGCCCGTTCAAAACATCTGCCTTTAACGCACGTCTTATAAACGTCATCATAAACCGCACCATAGCCACCCTTCATGAACCCTGGTAACAAGCAGCAGGAGTAGTAGCAGCAGCGGCGGCGGGTGGATAACGAGAACGACAGCCACGAAGCGAAATTTATTGAAAGCACCGCGCGAGCAAACGGAAGGCGGATTGTTGGAGAAGTCGTCTGCCAAACGCAGTCCGGATAAAAGGCCCGCTAAGCGGATGCGCGTGCATGCGTGCGTGCGTGCGTGCGCGTGTGTGCGCGTGGTGTGTGTTTGTATGTATGTGTGTGTGTGTGTGTGTGTGTGTGTGTGTGTGTGTGTGTGTGTGTGTGTGTGTGTGTGTGTGTGTGTGTGTGTGTGTGTGTGTGTGTGTGTGTGTGCGCGTGTGGTGTGTGTGTGGGTGGAGTGAGTGTGTGCGTGAGGGCGTGCATGGCGGCTTAGCATGTCAGGCATTAGCCGTGGCGACCGAACAGTCGTGACTCCTATTCCCTGCCGCAC
>NW_014577438.1:186668-189104 GCF_000485595.1 Priapulus caudatus
ACCCCATTATAGGGTGACACATAACACATAAAGCGCAGTCGAGGTAGAGTAACCCCACCGGCGCGTGGTTGTATGTAATTGCATATTCGTGCGCCAGTTACGCTTTGTACGCCGATTAAACGCTCACTCGCTGAATGCCGTGCTGCTATGCGTACATCGAGCCATCAAAATTGTTTCCTGCGCCGCGTAGTTAGTGTATATATATATATATATATATATCAGAAGTAGATTAATAGGGTGCATATTTTATATATTATGTGTATATGTGATATATATGTATATGTGATATATATGTATATGTATATATGTATTGTATGTATATGTATATATATATGTATATATATATGTATGTGTATATATTGTGTAGATATATATGTATCTCTTGATGTATATATATCTGATATATATGTGTATCTGCATATAGGAATGCCCGAACCGAAGAAAGGCCAGCGTATTAGGACGGCGTGCAGACGCCGGAGAAGCACACATTAGTTGATTACATTACAGCACGGACAACGCGTCGCCACAGGGTTACTCAGTCAGTTACTCAGTCAGTTTGAGTATGTGAATGCGACCGCGGCCTTGTGTCGGAGCGGCTTGCAGGGCCATTACTCAAATTAGAATACACTTTTTAAATCGCGACGCATTTGGAGAATAATAATCAACAATATTGAATATAGAGAGTAATAAAGGAATAGCTTTACGATACGTATATACAACACATATGTTATTACACACAGATGTTATTTTATTTTTACAATACATTTGTTTATGCCTCTAGGTGAATTCAGTGCTAGCAAAACGGGCGACTATTTGTATTTTAGCTTTATAGATAATTCGTTCACCTTGAAAACCCATTACTAAACTACATTGCTTTAAAGACTATGCCTATTCGTCGCCTTCGGCATATATGTAGAAGCACAAAGTGCAGAAATCTCTCGCAAACGTATACATCCACGCGCCATTGTTGCGCTGGTAACGTCGGCAAAACCTGGTCCGCGTATCGCGCGGTAAAACCTCTACCGCCGCACCGCTGACAACCTCACCCGCGAGTACTAGAGATGTTCGTAATACCACGGGTGAAACCACGGGGGAAACCAAAGCGGATAGAAACACGGTTTCGGTGTCTTATGCTCCGCCGATGGAGCAAAAAAGAGGGAATGCTCACTGGGTAGAGATTTCCTACCGATTGCAGCACGTTGACTGGCGCTTTTTATAGCCCGTACATCCGCATCCCGTCTATCCCGCATTAAAACTACTCCAGTGATACCGATGATCAACATCATGACAAGAGCTAATAATACCTATGTATAATAATACCTAGGTATTATTCGCTCTTGATTATGATTAAAACGCCAGCAAAACCGCGACATAAGTACCTATAGTTTATTTAATGATATTTTATAAAATATTTCTTTTAAAATATTTTTGACAAGTGGTCAAGTTGTCATTGTCAAGCTGAAAGGGCTAAATGTATAGCTTGATTCGGCAAATAGTTTGATTTGAGAATGACCGCTAGACCGGTTTCCGAGACTGTTGCAAACGTCTTAAAACTATAACGTGGCTTTAACGTGAAAGGTGATCATCTTACCTGAAGCCTGTGCGATAAAGCAGCAGGACACTACCAGCACACTGGCGAAGTGTAGCCAACCGGTCGTATAACACATTCTGGCAGCAGACTTTCGAACTTCCGTGAATTTCTTCTCTTCCTCCCTTTCCGCCTCCTCTTTCTCTTCTAACCTGGATGTCGCCGCGCGCTCTCCGTACGTCGTCTTCCGCTCTCCGGCCTGGCTGTTAGTTTTTCTTGGCTTCGAGTAGTACGACCAACGTTTTCTTCCTACCGCGGCGACCGATGCGGAAGATCTCAGCTAAGCGCACGTCGATATCTTCCCGATTCAGTCAACGGTTGCCCTCGCTCTGGTCGTTTCTGTGCGTGTGTGCTGCGCTCTGCACCGGTGACAGTGATTACGATGCTGCTCTCTTTGTACGTGCGTCGCCCTGGTCGCTCGGTCCGTCGGCCGTCGCTAGCTGTTGCTTTATACCGACTCGCGCACCCTCGCGCACGCCGCCCGTAGGTGTGAGTCGACGGCGGGGAGATGACGGATGGAAGTGACGTCATGCGGGAGTCACGTGACGCGGCGTGGTTTGTCCGCGTATACATGCTGGCGGAATGGTGTAGGAGCGATAGGAAAGGAAAGAGAAAGACACACACACATAGAGAGAGAGAGAGAGAGAGAGAGAGAGAAAGAGAGAGAGAGAGAGAGGGAGAAAGCAAGAGAGAGAAGTCATTTTATTAGCCATTACATTCTACACATACTTTACAGATTAAGATGTGACTTCACTGTGTCTGCACTACGACACAACAATGCTTGATATATCGGTTCGTGGCTTGCCGAGTAATCTACTATTCAATAATTGAGCAATCGCACTCGCAGA
>NW_014577438.1:189129-203211 GCF_000485595.1 Priapulus caudatus
GTGTAGGTGTGTGTGTGTGTGTGTGTGTGTGTGTGTGTGTGGGTGTGTGTGTGCATGAGCTGTTAGCGTGCGCAGCTCGATCGTATGAGGGTTTTCTCAATTTAACATGTTGCGTGTTTATGTGTTTCATTTTATTTGTTGTGTAGTAAGTTAGTTAGTTTAATTTCTCAAGTCGGCACTAAAACGGTGCTCTCGCGTATATGCTTAGCATTGCAAATTTAGTTCGTAGCCCCCATTTACTATTTTCTGTGCAGGAACCTGCTAAAACCATTACATCACTGCATTACTTTCTCATAAAGAAAGCTGTATTCACACTACATTGCGGTATTTACAGATCCATGTATTAACGGTTTCAATCAAGAGCGTATTAAGAAGGTAACGGTTATGGTTAAGAAAGTAACATTCTTAAGAAGGTAACCTTCTTAATATGCTTTTGTTTCAATGTATCAGTGATGTGCATTTTAAAATAATTACACGCGGGTCGGTCATAGGCTCTTATCGATTGTGCTAGTAAAAGTAGCACATTATGCTACTAGCAGTGCTCGTTCTTGTCCAAATTATGCTCGTTTTTAAAAATTATGCTCGTTTTTTATAGATTATGCTATTCATAAAAAACACAAGAAAAGTCTAAATCAAATGTTTTATTGTTAACGAAAGCAAGTTTCTAGCTTTGAAATCAACCCTTCTTTCTCCTGAACTGGTCTGGACTGCTCTAAACACAACACAAAACTATATTGATGACTCGGTCAGTGTCCTCAAAATGCACCATGCTTATTCGCATTTGATTTCGTTCCCCTAATATCAGCTTAGCGCTTGTATTGCAGTACAGCCCCGTACCCAAGGGGGGTTCCAGGGGGTCCGAAACCCCCACCACACCCCCACCCATCAAAGAATAAATATATGGTACAAATATTTTATAGTTGGCCTATTTTATAGTTAGGCTAGGTATATTTTATCCAGAAGAAAACGGTTAAAATCCACCAGAATGCACCATTTTAAAGCAAATTTTCAAAGTTTTCCCGGTGGATCATGCCCCTGGACCCCCCAAACATCGCTTTGCGCCTTCAGCGCTTGCAGTCACCCGCACACATCTGATTTGGCCCCCGCTTAGGCCAATCCTGGGTACGGGCCTGCATCATTACACTTGCTTGTAAGTAATCTGCCAGTGCATTATCTTGCTGGTCATTGAACGAAGCCGAGAGTATAGAGAAAACTCTCTCTGTAGCAGCAGAAGATTGTTGGACCAGCAGCACTCTGTTAACTGCGGAGGACAAATTAGGAAGTTGCTCTGCGTGGAGCTTCCACCATTCTACTTTCTTCTCTTCGCAAGGAATAGTCACATCTTGTGAAGCAGCGACGTACTGTGGTAGCACATGACCAAAGGCGTCGGAAGCAATAAAATAGTGCCGCGGCTTTGGTTGATAGGGGGAGCCCCTGGGGAGGCGAAGCCACCCTAGGGGGGTCTGGGGCATGCCCCCCCCGTGGAAATTTGAAATCTACAAGGCAAATGGTGGGCCTCTGGTGCATTCTGAGCATTGTGATTTAGCACAAAAAAGTGTTTCACTGTAATTTTAGAAAAATACATGATGATTTGAAAGATTTGTTGCCTTAACAAAAATTAAAATATTCAATAATGACACAAAAACTCCAAATTTATTTTTCTTCACTTTAACAGTGGAATAATCTTTGGTAAAACTTCCTGAAATACATTCCCATTCAAGACATGCATACAATTGTAGCTTGGTGCTCACAACGAGAACTGCTTAATATTCATCATGAACGCGCTGACCCGGCAAAGCATCTCTCCTCAATATAACCAGGAGTAGATAATCTCCTCCGTATTAGTCTACTTCCTGAATATAACGCAACGGCATATGCTGCTGTATAGGAATCAGGAGTAACGGGGAGCAGATAATGGATGTGCCAGAGTTCTGATCATAAAATCGTTATAGCTGCGACAGGTGACCTGACCTCATCTGACCCTGGTCTCCGCTTATAGGGGCCTAGATTACACGTATATAAATGATATATGGACGGCCAAAAGACGGTCATAAATTATTGAAAGTTTTTGCGTTACGGAAAATTTATGGCCTGAAAAAAGTGCCGCGGCGTCGCCGCGGCAGGTTCCGACGCCCTTGCACAGTGAGCTGTACGTTCCGGTGCGCCCCAAGCACGGCTACGCCGGCTCCCCCTACCTAGCCCTGGACAGCCTTCGATGGGCATGAAACATATATCCACCCCTGACAAGGGCCTTGATAGGCTGGACTTACTAGCGGAATTGAAAATAGGCTGCACAACGCTTGAAAAAAAAGCAATATTACGAAATAAAACAAAGTCATCCGGCTCTTTAATGTGCTCTAAAAATATAAAATATGCCGATTAATGCTATGCAGTGCTTACTTCTGGTAAAAAGCGTGGCCAAAAAAACGTGCTCGTTTTCCCAATTATGCCAAAAAATGGGCTAGCACATCGATAAGAGCCTAGAATACATATGTAATGAATATATTATTCCTACTGTGTGTGTGTGTGTGTGTGTGTGTGTGTGTGTTTGTGTGCGCGTGCGTGTGCGCTTGCACTTGTGTGTTCGTATGCGTTAACGTGGGAACATTGTTTGAATAAATAGCTCCTAAAGAATTGATTTTTTGTCAATTTAATGTGTTATGTAGTTTCTGTGTAATGTTGTTGTTGTTATTGCAGTTTTGTGTATAGTAAAATAAAAACGGTTAAGCCAGCAGCTACATAGTTGACACTAAAACAGTGCTCTCTCGTGCATGCTTGGCATGAGAAAATTAGTCATTACTTTAGCAGACCCCCGTTTACTAATTTCTTGCCAGCGGCCAGCGTTAGGGATAATACCAGTGAAATATTTTAATGGGAATTAGGCCTTATTCATAGTACATGGCAGGTTTACTGATCAATATTAGTTTCAATGTAATATTAATTCCACACGAGTCAGTTTATATATTTGTGTGCCTACGTGTATGTGTGCGTATGCCTTCATGAGCGAATGCGTTTATGATTCTGTCATTTTCAACTATGAAAATACAGCTGCTTCACAAACGACTATTGAAGGGTGCATGTGACATTACACGTTGCTCTTTGAATGGCTGCCATATACGCGTCCAATGTTAATCTGGTGTTGCTTCCGTAGGTAACACCGACTAAACAGCACGGTGGATAAAGTGTAGAATAGATATTGTAGTCGCTGACGTAAGTTGCTGCGCTTGTTTAATTTGTTTAAATGCGTTTCGGATCAGATGTTTTTAATATTCAACTATAAAATGCATTTGCACACGCATGTTGCCTTCTATACGCCTCATTCGAAACTATAGTTGAAGCGTATTATATTGTCAGGAGTAAATAATCTCTATTATTTTATCTCTATATTAGAATCTCTATTATTCACTCCTGATATTGTGTTGCAGTAGTACAGTGAATGTGAGCAATAACGGTGAATGCAGAGTAGAAATCATTTCTTGGAAGAAATGGGGGGCCCTGAAAAGGGCCGGTTGGTTAGAAGTTATTGATGGACATTCCTCTTACTTCTTTGCGGGCTTCTTGGCTTTGGCTGCCTTCGCTGGCGCTTTCTTTGGCTTAGTTGCCTTTGCTGGTGCTTTCTTCGCCTTGACTGCCTTCTTTGCCGGCGCTGCCTTCTTTGCCGGCGATGCCTTCTTCGGTGATTTCGCAGCTTTGGCCTTCTTGGCTGCTGCTGGTTTCTTTGGTGACTTGGTCGCCTTCTTAGCTGCGGGCTTAGCTTTCCCTGCTTGCTTCGCTGCCGGTTTCTTCACGGCCTTTGCCGTTGGTTTCTTTTCGGTCGTTGCTTTCTTCTCTCCTGTGCTGAGCTTGAACGAACCAGAGGCACCCTTGCCTTTTGTCTGTATCAGCTTACCATTGGCCGCACTAGACTTCAAGTAGCGACGGATGAAGGGAGACATCTTCTCCACGTCCACCTTGTAGTGACTAGCGATGTACTTCTTGATGGCTTGCAGGGAGGATCCGCCCCTCTCCGCTAGATTCTTGATGGCCGCATTCACCATCTCGGCCGTAGGTGGATGTTGTACCGGCGCTTTCGGTTTCTTCGCTGCCGGCGCCTTGGTCTTCTGCTTCGGTGAAGCGGGTGCCGGGGCGGCTACTGCTGCAGCATCTGCCATCTCGGCCGTAGGTGGATGTTGTGCCGGCGCTTTTGGTTTCTTCGCTGCCGGCGCCTTGGTCTTCTTCTTCGGTGAAACGGGTGCCGGAGCGGCTACTGCTGCAGCATCTGCCATGTCGGAGTTTGTGTAGAGCAGGAGCGATGCAACACGAATAGTCTACAACTGTTGAACTGTAGGTAACTCGAGCATGTAGTTGAATAGAGCGCGTCTGGTTCCGGATATAAGGCCAATGCGCGGACGTGATGGAGAGCACTCCGCTCTCGGTGCCACTCCAAGCAGAACGGCGGCAGATTTTCGACGGAATTGTCGTTCTAATAATTTTTCTTGCGTCTATTTTAATAGCAACAACGTGAATACTATGGCTACGATTTTGTCCATACACTGCCAATTAACCTTTATTTGAGCAGGTATACGAATTAAGGCCGAAACCGCACGCGCTATAAAGTTATAACATTGTAAACATTTTAAATCTGTAAAAAATATACAATCTTCATATTCAAACTTAAATTGCATAAAACTATGCAATTACCATAGCTTAAATTAACGATATATGTTTAGCATATTTCACCGCAGTTCTAATAATCTTAAATAAATCCTAAAAGTTCTGCATTTTTACATAGAAAACCCAATTTATTCAAAACATTGAAAAACAAATGTAGACGACATTTAGATCAGGCATTAGTGTTTGCATCGACAATTCGCCCGTATTTCTTTGATGAACAGATTTGAATTCATCTCAAGTAAATTATATGAGATCATAGCTTACATAGATGACAGATAAACATCGCTCGGTCTTTCTTAGCAATGCCATATTCCTATTATAGTTTTACATCGCATCAGACCGATCACACATTTAAAATGGCCGCCATATTGCCTGTATGTTGGCAAGCAATATGCAGCGCTGCCCGCAGCATATAGCAGGAAAGCGATGCATATAGATCAAGAGTACATAATAGAGAATTCTATAGAACATAATAGAAAATCTATATTATGTACTCTTGATATAGATTGATGGACAAGGAAACGGAAATACGAATAGAGGCATAAGAAGGTTTAAAAATTTTAATAAATTTGCACTGGTTTTTGCAAGTGAATTGCTATGTCACAGCGGGCCGATACAGGGATAGGGAACTACCATATTGCGCCAGTCGGTATTTACGTAATTAACACTTTCATTAATTAACACGACGACGCTATGAAACTAAACGCCTGTTAGTGTAGCCGTACATAAATAAATGAATATATATCAAGAGTACATAATAGAGTACATAGTACATAATAGGCCCCTACATAGTACATATAGTACATAGTACATCTCTATTATGTACTCTTGATATATATATATATATATATATATGGTTGCTTATGCCTGTTGTAGCGCATTGTATACATACATAGTTTCTTGTAGCTATTCTCTACATTCTTTTTGCAGGTAGATTTTGTTATTATCAGGGGGTGAATAATGACAGAACATGAATTATAATATAACATAAATGATAATTAAAATAACATAATGACAGATTATCATGACGGATTTGTAAATAATCCCCTAGGTTGTTATGTTATGTTATCTCCTATACATTAGTATACAATTGTATATTCTAATGTTATTACTACGGCACGCTTGTAGTCTTACTCGTGCTATCCACTGGCTTCGACATCAACAATAACAATCCTAAACAAGTCAACATGACATTGTCTCGTTATTATGTTATTATGTATATCAGATGTATATGTTATTTAGTTACGCGCAAACACGATACTGCTCTTAAACACCCACGTCAGGCGCAGAAACAACGCAGAGGCCGTACATAGAGACTCGGTATAAATAAGAACAAGAGTGAATAATACCTATATTATTGTATTATTAGCTCTTAGTATTATTAGCTCTTAATAAGAATATAGAGAGGACGCCGGCCGAAATGTGGGAAGTTGGAACAGCTTAGTAGACAGTAGTTTCGATTGAACATACTTATCGCTGTGTAAGCAAGTGTACTACGCGGCTACGCCTACACCGTGGTGTGTCTACGTGAAAACCCTCGCTAGCTCCGCGGGGGTGGGTGCGGCCGGTGTGACTGCTCCCCATGCGCAATGGGATAGGATCAGCCAAACAAAAGGCGCGTTATTACCTTGAACATACACAGACCATGCATGGTAGAGTAATGGTTTATGGTTTTAAAAATTAGACACGGTGTTGCGCTGTAGTAGCGGGAGCGCCCTCGCCTGTTCTACGCGCTTAGTGTCCGGCATTCCGTGAACCCTGTCAATAAGACAATTAAGATCGGTGGTAGTGCTGCTGCTGGGGTTGCGAGGAAATATAAGGAGCGCGGAACAGTCTGCCGACCTCACCTGCCTGATTGATCACCTAGCTCCGTGCACGCATGTGTGTGTGTGTGGATGCCCACATCGTGCATATACACATACTGTAGCATAATAGCGGTCATTAATTAGCAAGGAGAATGTGTTGATGGCAACACGTCTATAGATCTACACACGTTTGTACGCATATACACATACATTCGACGATTCGCACTATTAAATAATTGAAATGCTTCATGTTTTATTTCATAATTATTATTAATAAATCTGTAAAATACTGATGAGATTTGAATCATAATTTCGTACGCGCCTGTGAGAGACGCAACCAAGTTCCAATTAACTGAATAGCTACACCGAAATTCTGCAATTTTATCTATTAACAGGAATTAGTTGGAGCAAGCATAGACCAATTAAATGCACTTGATTAATAGCACGTTTTTAGCTTATAATCCACTGTTGGACGAGTGCATGAGTGATAGAAGTGAACGATAGTAAGAAGCTTAATATGTGTGACAAGTGCAAAATCTTCACGCCGTGATCGGATATAATTCTATCGATCCGTTATGGCACGGCGAAATGTCTTACGTTCAACACTGCAGTTCCCCTCCTCATACAAACCACACACCCAGCCATATACGGATGCTTCGTATAAGCCACTGCCAGGAGGAAAACCACGTGAAACCACCCCTGAATAGGAGAAGCAACATACAAAATTTCGCGCACGTGTGTGTATTGCTTCCGCTGTAATCTTAGTTGAAAAACTGGCTATGCACATATAGGAGAGTTGTAAGCGGCGCAGTTTATTCCTGCACTACTTAACCTAGTGTTTCTGTTATGTAGGGATAGTGAAACTTCATTGTTTAGTTCGGAGTGGAAACGGGCTTGCAGGAGCGTGTAAAGGATTTGTACCAGGTGGGGAAATCGTAACCCAAACTTGCGAGCACGCGAAGGGGCGGTCTGGGGGGCCCTCCCCCAGACAATTCTGCCCCCTCAGATGCGTTTTCTGCGCGAGCAAAGGGGGTCCGGCCCCCTGGACCCCCCACCCCCTCCCTGTACACGCCCCTGGCTTGAAATAGCGTTCCTGATCCATTCCCCGACACGTTGAAATCCCTGCTCACAAAACGACCCCGCCTCGGATTTACATGGCGTTTCACGTGTGCCGTGGCCGTGGCCGTGTCAAACTTTCTCATAAATACCGCATGCGCACCTACCTTGCGTCAAGGCCTAAAGATAAACATCTATCTATGTTTATGTATCCGAGGTTATCTATTGGCCTTGCCTTGCGCAATAACATGGTGTCTTCACGGGGTCAATATAAAAATGAAAACACCAAGCATTTGCACACAGACAAAAACTATTTTACAAATTCATGTGCATTCCGCCAAACAATATATATATTATATATATATATATATATATATATATTTATAGGCCTATATAAAAATTTATACTGTTATTTATATGTGGCTTATAGGTATATGTTATTTATATAGTGTACTGCGGAAGAGATACGATTTTTTTTGTTAGCTAAGTACGCGATAATCTAGATACAATAATGTAACCCAGCAAGAGTAGGAAATTATTTCTTGGAAAAAGTAACGGCCCTGAAAAGACCGATTGGTTAGAAGTTATCGACGGGCATTCCGAGATGTATAATAACCCTAACCCCTACTCTTGTTGGGTTACGTTATTGTATCTAGCTATAATCCTGCTATAATTTATGTAGCAGTGGTAGATCACGGAACTTTATAATCAGTGTATGGATATTATCAGGAGTTAATAAAGACAAATTTGTCTTTATTAACTCCTGATATTATCAAGAGTACATAATAGAGATCTCTATTATGTACTCTTGATATTATAAACATATCACTTCTCTACAATAGCTATGGCATTCTATGGGTTCTCGGTATATTTATATGTACCTATTACACTATACATTATACGGTAACATTCCAGTTGGCCTACTACCATTTCTCCTACACCCATTTAGCCTACGTCCCATTTCGTCTACTCTCAGAATCGGCAATATTCCCATTTCGCCTACTCCCATTTCGTCTACTTTCAGAACTATTTTAGTCAAGTTGTGTTCTCATTATTTGTACCTATTTTTCTTTTGGTCCCTAGCTGTAGTCTATCATATGTATGTATGTATGCCCATCAAAACCATATTTTCTTATTTATAAATGATTATTTAGTGAACAAACCGATCGTAGACGAATTGGGAGTAGCTAGGCGAAATGGGTGTAGGCCACCTGGGAATTTTGCTGTAGGCGAAATGGGAATTTTGCTGTAGGCGAAATGGGAGTAGTCCAACCGGGAATAAACCCATTATACATCCATACGAATAATAACATAACTTTCGTGTAACTGTTTTATTCACTCTGCATACTGTCAAGATTATCAAACCCTCTATATAACACAATATACGGGGGTTTATATGCTACTGATAGCAAACGTTGTATAAAGTTTATGTTCACTCCTGACTGTATAAATATAAGCATAAACGTGACAACGTCTACGGGCAATATGGCGTACGGCGCTTTTCTCGGCCAGTCTCAATAGGTATGCGTGTAAGCATTTATCTTCGCGATACCATGCGATAATTTTATTATACATAGACCATAGAAATGCATATGGTATAGTATATTGAATGAGGTTCTGTTTGTCATCACTTACAGTTAATAAATCATCTTATAATGAACAGATAATTTGAAGGATTGCAAGAATATGTTTTATAGCAAGTCAATAGATGTGCTAAAATGTTTTAGGTTTTGCCCTCAGTACAAATGTAACTTTTAGTCATATTAGGCGTATCACACATCATCAGAAAGATAATTAAACAAGCTAATCGATGGCACTACATATTATTATTAATATTAAAGTGGAGAATTAAAATCCGTTGTTAAATGCAAAAGTTGTAAATAATTACATCGAATATTGAGTTTGAGAGCTAATAACTTTGCAGCCACACGTCCTGAAATCTTCGCACACGTTTCTCCGGAAAGATCAGTTCAGTGCAAATGCTTGGTGACCGTTTACGGGTCGAATATCTTTGCTATTATTAGCGAAATAAGAGTCTGAAGTAAAAATGGAAAGACAACTTTGCCGTAAATGGCACCGGTCTCGCTTGCGCGGTCCCGTAGATTATGGGTGCTCTCCATCACGTCTGCGCTTTCGCTATATAGCTCGGCAGCGGCGGCTATTTTGACTCACAATTCGAGTTTGCGTCTATCGTTCAGTAAGCATTTTGTAGTTGTGTTGACCTGTTCCTAACTATCCAGTATGGCAGATGCTGCAGCAGTAACCGCCCCGGCACCCGCTTCACCGAAGAAGAAGACCAAGGCGCCGCCGGCGGCGAAGAAACCGAAAGCCCCGGCACAACATCCACCTACGGCCGAGATGGTGAATGCGGCCATCAAGAATCTAGCGGAGAGGGGCGGATCCTCCCTGCAAGCCATCAAGAAGTACATCGCTAGTCACTACAAGGTGGACGTGGAAAAGATGTCCCCTTTCATCCGTCGCTACTTGAAGTCTAGTGCGGCCAATGGTAAGCTGATACAGACAAAAGGCAAGGGTGCCTCTGGTTCGTTCAAGCTCAGCGCAGGAGAGAAGAAAGCAACGACTGAAAAGAAACCAACTGCAAAAGCCGTGAAGAAACCGGCAGCGAAGCAAGCAGTGAAAGCAAAGCCCGCAGCTAAGAAGGCGACCAAGTCACCAAAGAAACCCGCAGCCAAGAAGGCCAAAGCTGCGAAATCACCACCGAAGAAGGCAGCGCCGGCAAAGAAGGCAGTCAAGGCGAAAAAAGCACCAGCAAAGGCAACTAAGCCAAAGAGAGCGCCAGTGAAGGCAGCCAAAGCCAAGAAGCCCGCAAAGAAGTAAGGGATACGACACTGAACGCCCACTGATAACATACCAACCGGCCCTTTTCAGGGCCACCATTTCTTCCCAGAAATGATTTCTACATTGCTAATTATACATCAAACCGACGCTCCAACATAGAACTATAACTTGTATACTAGACAGTACAGTAGTGCACTGTCGGAATATACATTCTTAAGCCAGCTTTAAGTGTTACGAGCGGTTGTCACTAATTTTTTATTTTTAGTAGAAGTGGATTATACACTAAGACTTAATCTTAATCTGACCTAATCTTAGTGACCTATATCTGACCTATAATTAGTGACTTAATCTTACCTATCTACCCTGTCTCTCCCTATGTTTATCTTGCTACTTTTCAAAGACGAATGAATGAGTGGGATAAATTCACACAATTAAAGTGTCACAAAGTATGTTATCACACGACGCGTTTATGTCTATAGCTACACATACTACACTGCGTCACAGTCATTAAATACACTTGAGAAATAAGCTCAGACCAGTAGACATAACGTTTAATACGCGTTTTTGTATGATCACGGGAATAGCAAACGCTGCAATGGCTAGAGAGACATTCACTGACAATTAGCTGATCAAATATAATAACAACTCAATCCCTCTAGAGTTGCAATTTATGTTTTATAGCTGCGACTCTCGCCGCATGTGACTTTATGGCGTTCTGTCATAATGGAAACACACGTCATTATTCTCACATTACTTATTCATAATTACAACACGCATAACATCAATTCTCATTATCGAAATGAGCTCTCTCTCTCTCTCACACACACACACACACACACACACACACACACACACACACACACACACACACACACACACACACACACGACACACACACACGCACACACACACACACACACACGACACGCACCCCAGTCACAACAGCACTGTCAAACAAACACACAGGTCTGACAGCTCGAGTAAGTTTACACTACAGAATTGCGCCGCAAAACAAAAGCCCTATTACAGCGAGGTTATTTTTCTTGGTCTAGATCTCCTGGTTAAAAACTTAATAGAAGCTCTAATAATCATTAGTGCGTATTGACGAAAATCCACCTAATGCGACCGTTCATAAAAAAAACCGTTTCAGTTATAAAAATGTTTTAATAAAGTCAAACTGATGTTTATTTACCAAAACGATATAGTTTATACCAACCTACCTACTAACCCCCATGGTACACGGCCGGATATTAGGCTTCCGTTAGTATCCAGCTGGCAGTCGATCAGTGAAATCATCGTGCGTTAGAGCTTAAAGCGGGAGAGACCCCGAGGTTTTAATGGGCGATTCGAACAATACGACTTTAAATTTCCCATCCCTGTATCATCGTCCGTAGTTGTACGATGTGGTGTTGTGTGAGTGAGTGTCGCGTGCGTGCGTGCGTGCGGCTTGCGTGCGTGCGTGTGTCCTGTCTGTAGGCGTGTTGTGGCATGCATGTGTCTGGTGCGGTCGTGCAGGTGTGGCGTGTGCGGTGCCGTGTGCGTGTAGCGTGGTGCGTGTGCGTGTGCGTGTGCGTGTGCGTGTGACGCGGTGTGGTGTGTGTGTCTGGTAAGGCGTGTTGTGGTGGCGTGCATGCCTCCTGTGTGTGCGTGCGTTGCGAACGTGCGTGACATCATGCGGGATACTCGCTACGTTACCGAGTCTGGTGGCTGTGAGTATTAGAATACCGATGGCAAATGTTGATTGACAGCGCGTGCCCTCCACAGTTGTGCACGGGGTGATATAGGCTGGATATCTGGTCCGCCAGTCAGTTCACAGGCCCTATTTAAAAATAGAAGAACGTAAAATCTAGAATCCGCCGCGCGCGCACGCACGCGGTATACACTCACACGCAACTCCCCCCCCCCCACACACGCACGACCGACACACGCACGCACACGGAAAAGCCACATACGCGCGCACACCACGCACACACACACACAGCCGGCACCACGGCCACACTAAAACGCGATACCCACATCACGCACACACACACACACGACGCACGCACGCATGCACACACCGCGCGCGCACGCACGCACAACCACACACAGGCCGTGACCACAACAACACACACACACACAACACACACGGCACACAGCACACACAACACACGTATGCATACGCGCACGGCCGTAGTACAGAACAAAATGGCTCTCTGCCAAGTCTCGCGCAAATACGCGGCGGTCGGCGAAATTTATCATATTTTGCTATTTGTCGGATAGACGCGCCGTTCGATCGATTTGATAGGCCCGTTGCATAAATTTCGTCCCTTATCTCTATATTATCGGCGCAAAACGGGCAGCGCAAATCCCGAATCAGTTCTCGTTGTAAAACTGAGAAGATTAATGTACAAAAATTGATGCGGTCGATACCTTAGAGTTGCCGACGGAAGCAGTATTTCGCTGAATTTCTCCGCAATTTCCATGAGAGGCGACACTGGGCGTGCGCACTAGGTGCATGCGATAAAAAATATTGCGTAGCGTCGCGATGGTGGTGTGAGTAGGAGCGGTCAGTACTACTACCCGTTATTGTAGTTATACCGAGGAACATAATATATACGCCGCGGCGATGGTGGGTGTTGTGAGAGCCGCGGGTCAGTTACCAGAGTGACGTTATCAGTATATACAAGAACATATAGTACCGGGCGGCGGATGGTGGTGCCGGTAAGATGCGGTCAGTACACAACGTTATTCAGGTTATAACAGGACACAGATATTAGCCGGTCGGCGATGGTGGTGGTGGTAGTGCGGTCAGTACATAACGTATTCCGCTGTAGTACAGGGAGACCTATATACCGGCGGGCGATGGTTGGGTGCGGTAGAAGCGGTCAATACAGGCACGTTAATTCAGTTGATAGCGGAACGATAATATAGCGCGGAGGCGGCGATGGTGGTATTGTAGAGCGTCAGTACACACGTTATTCAAGTTATAACAGGAACAATAATCACCGTGCGGTGATGGTGGGTGTGGTAAGAGGCGGTCAGCACACACGTATTCCATTATACAGGAACATATATATCCGGGCGGCGATGGTGGGTGTGGTAGACGCGGTCAGTACACACGTTATTCCAGTTATACAGGAAACATATATACCGGGCGGCGATGGTGGGTGTGGTAAGAGCGGGTCAGTACAGACCACGTTATTGCCAGCTTATACAGGAACATATAATAGCGCGGCGGCGAATGGTGGTGTTCAGTGCGGTCAGTACACAGGGGGTGACGCCCGTTATTCAGTTATACAGGAACATATATACCGTGGGCGCGGATGGTGGGTGTGCGGTGAGAGCGTCAGTACATACGTTACTTCAGTTATACCAGCAACATATATACCGAGGCGGTGATGTGGGTGTGGCTAGTAGCGGTCAGGCACACGCACGGTTATTCAGGTGTATACAGGAACATATATTACCGGCGGTCGATGGTGGGTGTGGTAAGCGGTCAGTAGCAAGATACGTTGATTCAGTTATAGCAGGAACATATATACGGCGGGGGCGAGGTGGTGGGGTGTGGGTAGTAGGCGCGGGTCCAGGTATCAGTACGTTGAGTTGCAGTTTATACGGAGGGAATCAGTCGGTGATATACGCCGGTGCGGCGAGTGGCGTCGGGTGTGGGGTAGAAGGGCGTCAACAGTACACACGTTATATCAGGCTTATAGGACAGGAAACAATACTATACGCGGCCGGAGCGATTGGTGGGCGATGTGGTAGGAGCGGATCCATGCAGTACGAG